>NC_060142.1:58174908-58477938 GCF_021461385.2 Schistocerca piceifrons
GGAGAGTAATATCACTAAAAATACAGATTAAAAGGACAGTATTGCACCTTCTTTTTAGATTGGATTGGTAAGAGGAAATGAAAAGGGGAATTAATAATGGAATTAAAGCATAGTGAATCAAAAGAAAGAAGGGATAAAATGGAAAAGGAAGAGAGAGAGAGAGAGAGAGAGAGAGAGAGAGAGAGAGAGAGAGAGAGATGGGTGGGGCGGAGTGGTTCTCATGGCGAATGGGAGGGTAAATAAGTAAATACTAAAAAAGGAGATATAATTGTAACAAATGCCAATATAGAGAAGAAATGGGTCAGTGTAAGCTAATGAAGACTCAACCACATGAGTTGTTTACTAGGTTATATGTCTACACTAAATGACCTTGGATGACCACAGTAAACTGGCACAGCACATTGATAGGCACAATCAAACTGTCTACCGTGGAAATGACTGACTTTCATTTCAATGTAGTAAGGGGAACTGAGTTGAAAAAGGTTGAGAAACAGTGCTCTGCAGTACATCTCAATAAACAAGAGTGCCAAAATACAATAAACAAGAGTGACAAAGTACTACATGAGTCATTTACTCCTCCCACACTGCACAGTTTCACCGAACTCCAGAAGATAAAGCAATTTGTTTACCCTACATTTTTCTGTTTCTCTTTTTTCTCCATTTTCTTTTTTTCATTTTATTTCTGTTTATTATTCTTTAATGAATTTTTCTTGGTAGATTGTTTTCCTCTTCTAATCTAGTTTTACATTTTACTCTACCCGTAACTTCTGTCATGTCTTAACAATAGCTGGCACACTATTTATTAATGCTCTATGATCGACACATTCCCTGTTTGACGCCTGCATACACAAGGCAAGCTACCTGTTGTGTATATATATAGGGGGACATCTTGAGTGTTTCATCACTACAGGAGAAGTTGATACGTCTGCAACTCATTGAAATGTTGCAGCTTCTCAGCACTGCCGGCTAACTGAAAACACGAGAATAGGAGAGGACATACATTTATTATTGTTCAGGTCAAAAACATGTCCTGACAATTAGAAATGAAAAAAAGGAGGAATGCAAGATGTAGAATTGATGTCAGAAAATGACAGAATGTGTTGGTGGAGACAGACTGGAGTGGTGACAGGCAAACAGAAAAAGAAATGCTCCAGGAAAATACCCACGTAAAGGAATGATGTAAATACATGCATAGTCTCTAGTATATATTTGTGTGCTTTCTGCGTTTTCGTTGTAATAATGTCAGTTCTGTATTATTATTGATCTGTGAGCCACCGGATTGTAAGCATAAATTACGTTAAAGATTAAATAAACAGCTATTATTACTAAAGATCAGCAAGTATTTGTAAGACTGTACAGGTAACACATATAAATGTGCTTAAAATAAAAGTGGCAGAAATGAAATCCTTTTCTAAATATGTTGTTATGATCATCAGTATGAAGACTGGTTTTGCTGCAGCTCTCCATGCTAGCCTATTCTGCCGCAAGCCTCTTCATCTCTGCATAACTGCTGCACCATACATCCATTTTAACGTGATTGCTAAACTCAACCCTTGGTCTCCCTCTACAAAGTTTATCCCCCACACTTACTTCCATTACCAAACTGACAATTCCTTGGTCCTTCAGGATGTATCCTATCCACAGATTCCTGCTTTTAGTCAGGTTGTGCTATTAAGTCCTTCCAGTACTTCATTAGATCCATCTAATCTCCAGCATTCTTCTACATCTACATATATACTTCATAAGCCACCATAAGGCACATGGCAGAGGGTACCTCATACCACTTACAAATGGAGCAATGGGAAAATTGTTGTCTATGTGCCTCCATACAAGCCCTAACTTCTCTCATCTTATCTTTGTGATCCTTAAGCAAAATGTACGTTGGTGGCGGTAGAATCATTCTGTGTCAGCCTCAAATACATTTTCTGCTTTTCTCAATAGTGCCTCACAAGAAAAACATTGTCTTCCCTCCAGAGATTCCTATTTTAGTTCACAAAGCATCTCTAGCAGCACACCTTTGAAATGCTTCAATGTCTTCTGTTAACCTGTCTGGTGGGAATCCCACATACTTGAGCACTACTCTAGACTGGGTCGCAATAGTGTTCTATACGCAGTCTCCTGTGTAGGTGAGCTACACTTTCTTAAAATTCTCACCATTCACTTTCTCTGCTGCCATGCTTGTTCCATTTCATATTGCTTTGCAACATTATGCCTAGGTATTTAATCAACATGACTGTGCAACAGCATACTACTAATGCTGTATTCAAATGTTACAGTATTGTCTTTCCTACTCATCTGCTTTAACTTACTTTTTTTCATTACTCCCAGTATACATACAGAAATGGAAGAAGTGATGAACAAAGTTCTGAAAAGTATCATTGACTGGTTTTTGGAATGGTCTCATCCCGAATTTCACAAAGACACATATATTCAGTTCTGCACCTCTAGGGGTATTGCACCAGTGATAAGTGTAACTTTGAAATTCTTAGGTGTCCATGTTAATGAAAATTTAAATTGGAAAAAACACATTTTGGAGCTCCTAAAACAACTTAGTTCAGCCACATTTGCACTTAGAATCATAACAAATTTTGGAGAGAGAGAAATCAGTAAGTTGACATATTTTGCTTATTTTAATTCAGTAATGTCATATGGAATAATGTTCTGGGGTAACTCATCTTTAAGAAAGAAGGTCTTCATTGCCCAAAGACATGCTGTAAGAATAATATGTGGTGCTCACCCGCAATCATCTTGTAGACATCTGTTTAAGGAGTTAGGCATTCTGACTACTGCTTCACAGTATATTTATTCCCTCATGAAGTTTGTTGTAAATAATCCACTACAGTTCAAAAGGAACAGTAATGTACATAATTAGATTACTAGAAGAAAAAATGACATTCAATACTCAACATTAAGGTTGTTTTTAAAAAAGAAAGGGGTGCACAATGCTGCAACAAAAATTTTTGACCACTTATCCAGTGATATAAAATGTCTAACAGACAGAAAGGTAATTTTTGAAAATAAATTGATAAAGTTTCTCCTTGTCAACTCCATCTATTCTGTAGAAGAACTTCTGTGTTTGTTGTGTGTAAAAGGTAGTGGGTAGGAATTGCTGACTCAATCTGTACTTCTTGTTTTCATGTCGGGGAGGGGGAGGGGGAATTAATAATAATAATAATAATAATGTGGTAATGTTTTGAGTCCAGATAGATGTACAAATTAATTTCCAATATGAATCTAAAATGACTCGTTCCACACCATGACAATTTATTGTGCAAAATGATCCATGGAACATGAAAGTAACTAACTAACTAACTAACTAGCTAGCTACCATTCATCACATCAGCTAGAAATTGTATCCAGTATGTCACCTTGTCTCCCCCTACACTCACTTAACGATGACATCTTCCTCTACACCACAGCATCATCAACAAACAGCTGCAGATTGCTGCTCGCTTTGTCTGTTAGATCATTTATGTATAGAGAGAATATGAGCAGTCGTACTACCACACTTTTCTTGGGCACTCCTGATATACCCTTGTCTCTGGTGAACATTTGTCGCCAAGGCGAATGTACCAGGTTCTATTACTTCTTAAGTCTTTGAGCCATTCACATATCAGGGAGCCTAATTCTTCATTAACAATCTGCAGTGGGGCATCATAACAAATGATTTCTGGAAATCTAGGACTGTGGAATCTACCTGTTGCCATCTATCGTGATTCGCAGAATATCATGAGAGAAAAGGGCAAGCTGCGTGTTATACAAGCAATGCTTTCTAAATCCATGCTGATTTGTGAATAGAAACTTTTCTTTCTCTAGAAAATTTATTATATGCAAACTGAGAATATGTCCAAGAATTCTGCAGCAAACCTATATTAAGGAAATTAGTCTGTAATTATGTGGGTCCGTTATTTTGCCATTCTTGTATAGGGGAGTTACCCGGGCAAGAGATTTGCAGTAGATGCAACCTAAGTAAGGAGCCAGTACCATAGAGTATACTCTCTGTAAAACCAAATTGGGATTCCATCCAGACTTGGCAGCTTAATTGTTTTCAAGTCTTTCAGTTGCTTCTCAATGTAAGGGATGCTTATTTCTATGTTATCTGTATTGGAGTCCGTGCGACAGTAAACAATGGTATTTTTGTATGATGCTTATATGTAAATGTTTTCTTAAATGCGAAATTTAAAACTTCAGGTTGCCTTTTGCTTTCTTCTATTACCACATCAGACTGGTTGTCAAGTGACTGGACAGAGTCCTTTGATTGCTGAGGTATGAGTGTGGAAGTTGTATGTTTTGCCCATTGATCTTCTTACAGGTGTACAAATTTGTACTAACTTTTGCCTGTTGACATTTATGTGCTCTTTTTTTGAAATGAAAATGCAACAATCTCCACTTCTTCAATTTTTCTGAATTTTATTATGAAACCACAATCGGTCTTTACTAGTAGACATTGCCATTATGATGATATCATGATCACTAGTCCCTGTCTCTATACTGACACTTTTGGCAAGGTCAGGCCTGTTTGCAGTTACAAGATCTAAAATATTTCCATTGTGTGTGAGCTGTTGAACTAGCTGCTCAAGACAGTTTTCGGAAAACATATTCAAAAGTACTTCATAAGGCTGGCTGTCTGCAACACCTGCAGTGAATCCATAGATATCCCAGTCTATGCTTGGATAGATTAAATTCACCTCCAATTTAATATTACACAATCTGGGTAGCTCTACACTACTGTACATAGACTTTATACAGTTGGGTGACTGGTAAAAACATCCAATAATTAACTTTAGTTCACCTAGGCCTGTTAATCAATCCATATGATTTCACAGTCAGATTAAATTTTGACCTTGATAGACACAATATTTTTGGTGACTACACTGAACACTGTCCCTCCTATGTCATTTAAAAAAAACACACACACACACACACACACACACACACACACACACACACACACACTGCCTTGCTAAATATTTTGGAGCCTCTTACTTCAGGTTTCAGACTGCATTTGTTCCAAGAATAACTTGAATGTGACTATTTTCCTAGATGTAAAGTAACCGAGCAAGGTGGCGCAGTGGTTAGCACACTGGTCTCGCATCCGGGAGGACGACGGTTCAATCCCACGTCCGGCCATCCTAATTTGGGTTTTCCGTGATTTCCCTAAATCACTTCAGGCAAATGCTGGGATGGTTCCTTTGACAGGGCATGACCGACTTCCTTCTCCATTCTTCCCTAACCCGATGAGACTGATGACATCACTGTTTGGTCTCTTCTCCCCAAATCAACTCAACCCCAACCCTAGATGTAAAGTAAATTCAGGAACTTTGATATGAATGCACAACAATTTACAAGGTGCGTTCCATAAGTAATGCAACCAAATTCATAAAAAATCATTTATTTAATATATTCAAAAATTTTCAAAATAGCACCATCTTGCGTCGATACACTTCTGGAGGCGGTGTTGCCATGCCTGGAAGGCATCCTGGAATGCCTTTTCCGGAATGTCCTTTAGAGCTTATGTAACATGCGCCTGGATGCTTTCAGTCGTGTCCCAATGCTTTCCTTTCATGACTCCTTCTAACCGAGGAAACAAAAAAAATGTCAGCGGGAACCAGGTCAGTACC
Organism: Schistocerca piceifrons; assembly: GCF_021461385.2. Taxonomy (NCBI): domain Eukaryota; kingdom Metazoa; phylum Arthropoda; class Insecta; order Orthoptera; family Acrididae; genus Schistocerca; species Schistocerca piceifrons. The sequence continues at coordinate 58,180,530 of NC_060142.1, forward strand.
GTAGGGAGGCTGGGGAATCAATGGTGTCTTGGTCCTGGCCAGGAAGTCATTGACAGTGAAGGTGCTGTGACTCAGCGCATTGTCTTGGTGAACTTTCCACTTGTCCTTGATGTCAGTTCAGCAGTGCGAGACCCTCATTTTCAGTCTTTTGAGCACTTCCAAGTAGAAAGCTGTGTTCAATGTAGTTCCAGTAGGTACGAATTCATGGTGGGCAATGCCTCTGACGTCAAAGAAGACAATGAGCATGGTTTTGATCCTGCACTTGCTCATGCGTGCCTTCTTGGGACGGGGTGACGATGGGGTGTTCCACTCTCAACTCTGCCTTTTTGTCTCAGGGTCGTACTAAAAAATCCACGACTCTTCACCAGTCATACCTGAGTTTAAAAAGTGCGGATTATTTTCAGACATTTCCAACATTTCTCGGCACCGAACCACTCGCATGTGCTCGTGTTCATTGGTCAACACTTTTGGGATGAGTCTGGCACACACCTTTCTCATGTTCGAATCTTCAGTCACAATGCAGAAAACAGTTGTTTTTGACATGTTTAGAGTTTGTGCTATCAATTGAAGGCTCAGCCGTCTGTCAGAGTTCAAACAGTCGCCCACACGCATCACATTTTCGTCGACTCATGTGGTTGATGGTCGTCAACTGCAAGGTTCGTTGGTGATCTCCTCTCAGCCCTTTATGAGCCACTTGTGCCATCAGAAAACTTGTGATTTGGACAAGCAATCATTCTCAAAGGCATGCTGAAATAATGGAAACATTTTGGTGGGGGACTTCCCAAGTTTAACGCAAAATTTGATAGCATACTGTTGCTCTACAGGGGTTGACGGAAATGCATGTCCTGACACTCCGGCAGCTCGCAGCTGAATGAGACAGAATGTTTTGAAGCTAACACCCCCATCCACTTAGCCCAGCCAGTTACAACGCTGCGGTGTACTGTTGCATCAGAAAAAAACTGGTCGCATTACTTACGGAACGCATTCTGTACTGTCAAAATTTTGACAGTCGAAGGGTCTTCACTTCATATGGGATATGATTTCACTCTTGACTTGACTGCTGTGAAGGCATTAGTAAGATCTTCAGCATACTAGGTCAGCAGTCTTCACAGACACGCATTGCCTGGGAGAGAGGCAGCAACCACACAGGATAGGAATGTAGCACTGTTGAGCTCATATGCCACAGGCAGGAAGAGTTGCATGTGGCACACAGTGAGGAAATATATATATATATATATATATATATATATATATATATATATATATATATGTGTGTGTGTGTGTGTGTGTGTGTGTGTGTGTGTGTGTGTATAAGGAAGTGGCATCAATGGTTACAAGGATGGTTTCTGGGGGTAACGGATTGGGTAAGGATTCCAGATGTTCAAGAAAGTGGTTGGTGTCTTTGTAGAAGGATGGCAGATGCACGTAATGGGTTGAAGGTGTTGATCTACGTAGGCAGAGATACGTTCTGTGGGGCTTGGTAACCAGCTACAATGGGGCGGCCGGGATGATTGGGTTTGTGAATTTTAGGAAGAAGGTAGAAGGTAGGGGTGCGGGGTGTCGGTGGGGTCAGGAGGTTGATGGAGTCAGGTGAAAGGTTTTGTAGGGGGGCCTAAGGTTCTGAGGATTCCTCGAAGCTCCGCCTGGACATCAGGAATGGGATTACCTTGGCAAACTTTGTATGTGGTGTTGTCAGAAAGCTGACGCAGTCCCGCAGCCACATACTCCCGACGATCAAGTACCATGGTCGTGGAACCCTTGTCCGCCGGAAGAATGATGATGGACCGGTCAGCCTTCAGATCACGGATAGCCTGGGCTTCAGCAGTGGTGATGTTGGGAGTAGAATTAAGGTTTTTTAAGAAGGATTGAGAGGCAAGGCTAGAAGTCAGAAATTCCTGGAAGGTTTGGAGAGGGTGATTTTGAGGAAGAGGAGGTGGGTCCCGCTGTGACGGAGGACGGAACTGTTCCAGGCAGGGTTCAATTTGGATAGTGTCTTGGGGAGTTGGATCATTAGGGGTAGGATTTGGATCATTTTTCTTCGTGGCAAAGTGATACTTCCAGCACAGAGTACGAGTGTAGGACAGTAAATCTTTGACGATGGCTGTTTGGTTGGATCTGGGAGTGGGGCTGAAGGTGAGGCCTTTGGATAGGACAGAGGTTTCGGACTGGGAGAGAGGTTTGGAGGAAAGGTTAACTACTGAATTAGGGTGTTGTGGTGCCAGATTGTGTTGATTGGAATTTTGAGGTTTTGGAGGGAGTGGAGCTGGAAGTGGGAGACTGCGTAGATGGGAGAGACTGGGTTTGTGTGCAATGAGAGGTGGTTGAGGTTTGCTGGAAAGGTTGTGAAGAGTGAGTGAGTTGCCTTTCCGGAGGTGGGAAACCAGGAGATTGGATAGTTTTTTGAAGTGAAGGGTGGCATGCTGTTCTAATTTGCGGTTGGCCTGTAGGAGGATGCTCTGAATAGCCGGTGTGGATGTGGGAGAGGATAGATTGAGGACTTTTATTAAGGCTATATATATCATACACACACACACACACACACACCTCTGCATGTAACATTATTACAGCTGCCTATATTGTGCTCAGCTCAACTGAGGTCATGGGTTGTACCAGATGGAGTGGGTTAGTGGAGGGAGAGAGAGAAACAGCAAGGACACAGGAAAGTAATGTGGCACGTGAGGTGGAGGTGAGGACTTGCGAGGGGGAGACAGAACAGAGGAAGATGAAGTTGACAAACAGGAAGGTGTGGGAGTGCAATGAGTAAAGAGAGGGGAGGGGGGGGGGCATGGGTACATGGGTAAAAGTGGTGTGGGGCAGCAGCTAGCAGAGACAGAGAAAGAGGACCATGGAATCGAAGGGCCTGTTGTAAGGAAAATAACCATTTTTTGTAATAGAGAGAAACTGATAGGAAATATATATCTAAAAACAAAAATGATGTGACTTACCAAATGAAAGTGCTGGCAGGTCGACAGACACACAAACATACACATACAAAATTCAAGCTTTCGCAACAAACTGTTGCCTCATCAGGAAAGAGGGAAGGAGAGGGAAAGACAAAAGGATGTGGGTTGTAAGGGAGAGGGTAAGGAGTCATTCCAATCCCGGGAGCGGAAAGACTTACCTTAGGGGGAAAAACAGGACGGGTATACACTCGCACACACACACATATCCATCCACACATATACAGACACAAGCAGACATATTTAAAGACAAAGAGTTTGGGCAGAGATGTCAATCGAGGCAGAAGTGCAGAGGCAAAGATGTTGTTGAATGACAGGTGAGGTATGAGTGGCGGCAACTTGAAATTAGCGGAGATTGAGGCCTGGTGGATAACTGGAAGAGAGGATATAGTGAAGAGCAAGTTCCCATCTCCGGAGTTCGCATAGGTTGGTGTTAGTGGGAAGTATCCAGATAACCCGGACGGTGTAACACTGTGCCAACATGTGCTGGCCGTGCACCAAGGCATGTTTAGCCACAGGGTGATCCTCATTACCAACAAACACTGTCTGCCTGTGTCCATTCATGCGAATGGACAGTTTGTTGCTGGTTATTCCCACATAGAATGCGTCACAATGTAGGCAGGTCAGTTGGTAGATCACGTGGGTGCTTTCACACGTGCCTCTGCCTTTGATCGTGTACACCTTCCGGGTTACAGGACTGGAGTAGGTGGTGGTGGGAGGGTGCATGGGACAGGTTTTACACCGGGGGCGGTTACAAGGGTAGGAGCCAGAGGGTAGGGAAGGTGGTTTGGGGATTTCATAGGGATGAACTAACAGGTTACGAAGGTTAGGTGGACGGCGGAAAGACACTCTTGGTGGAGTGGGGAGGATTTCGTGAAGGATGTATCTCATTTCAGGGCAGGATTTGAGGAAGTCGTATCCCTGCTGGAGAGCCACATTCAGAATCTGATCCAGTCCCGGAAAGTATCCTGTCACAAGTGGGGCACTTTTGTGGTTCTTCTGTGGGAGGTTCTGGGTTTGAGAGGATGAGGAAGTGGCTCTAGTTATTTGCTTCTGTACCAGGTCGGGAGGGTAGTTGCGGGATGCGAAAGCTGTTGTCAGGTTGTTGGTGTAATGCTTCAGGGATTCCGGACTGGAGCTGATTCGTTTGCCACGAAGACCTAGGCTGTAGGAAAGGGACCGTTTGATGTGGAATGGGTGGCAGCTGTAGTAATGGAGGTACTGTTGCTTGTTGGTGGGTTTGATGTGGATGGACGTGTGAAGCTGGCCATTGGACAGGTGGAGGTCAACATCAAGGAAAGTGGCATGGGATTCGGAGTAGGACCAGGTGAATCTGATGGAACCAAAGGAGTTGAGGTTGGAGAGGAAATTCTGGAGTTCTTCTTCACTGTGAGTCCAGATCATGAAGATGTCATCAATAAATCTGTACCAAACTTTGGGTTGGCAGGCCTGGGTAACCAAGAAGGATTCCTCTAGGCGACCCATGAATAGGTTAGTGTACGAGGCGGCCATCCTGGTACCCATGGCTGTTCCCTTTAATTGTTGGTATGTCTGGCCTTCAAAAGTGAAGAAGTTGTGGGTCAGGATGAAGCTGGCTGAGGTAATGAGGAAAGAGGTTTTAGGTAGGGTGGCAGGTGATCGGCGTGAAAGGAAGTGCTCCATCGCAGCGAGGCCCTGGACGTGCGGAATATTTGTGTATAAGGAAGTGGCATCAATGGTTACAAGGATGGTTTCTGGGGGTAACGGATTGGGTAAGGATTCCAGGCGTTCGGGAAAGTGGTTGGTGTCTTTGATGAAGGATGGGAGACTGCACGTAATGGGTTGAAGGTGTTGATCTATGTAGGCAGAGATATGTTCTGTGGGGGCTTCGTAACCAGCTACAATGGGGCGGCCGGGATGATTGGGTTTGTGAATTTTAGGAAGAAGGTAGAAGGTAGGGGTGTGGGGTGTCGGTGGGGTCAAGAGGTTGATGGAGTCAGGTGAAAGGTTTTGTAGGGGGCCTAAGGTTCTGAGGATTCCTTGAAGCTCCGCCTGGACATCAGGAATGGGATTACCTTGGCAAACTTTGTATGTGGTGTTGTCTGAAAGCTGACGCAGTCCCTCAGCCACATACTCCCGACGATCAAGTACCACAGTCGTGGAACCCTTGTCCGCCGGAAGAATGACGATGGACCGGTCAGCCTTCAGATCACAGATAGCCTGGGCTTCAGCAGTGGTGATGTTGGGAGTAGAATTAAGGTTTTTTAAGAAGGATTGAGAGGCAAGGCTAGAAGTCAGAAATTCCTGGAAGGTTTGGAGAGGGTGATTTTGAGGAAGAGGAGGTGGGTCCCGCTGTGATGGAGGACGGAACTGTTCCAGGCAGGGTTCAATTTGGATAGTGTCTTGGGGAGTTGGATCATTAGAGGTAGGATTTGGATCATTTTTCATCGTGGCAAAGTGATACTTCCAGCACAGAGTACAAGTGTAGGACAGTAAATCTTTGACGAGGGCTGTTTGGTTGAATCTGGGAGTGGGGCTGAAGGTGAGGCCTTTGGATAGGATAGAGGTTTCGGACTGGGAGAGACGTTTGGAGGAAAGGTTAACTTCTGAATTAGGGTGTTGTGGTGCCAGATTGTGTTGATTGGAATTTTGAGGTTTTGGAGGGAGTGGAGCTGGAAGGGGGAGACTGAGTAGATGGGAGAGACTGGGTTTGTTTGCAATGAGAGGTGATTGAGGTTTGTTGGAAAGGTTGTGAAGAGTGAGTGAGTTGTCTTTCCGGAGGTGGGAAACCAGGAGATTGGATAGTTTTTTGAGGTGAAGGGTGGCATGCTGTTCTAATTTGCGGTTGGCCTGTAGGAGGATGCTCTGAATAGCCGGTGTGGATGTGGGAGCGGAAAGATTGAGGACTTTTATTAAGGATAGGAGTTGACGGGTGTGTTCATTGGCTGAGTTGATGTGTAGGTGAAGGATTAGGTGGGTAAGGGAATGGATTGTTCAGTTTGGAACTGGTATAGGGACTGATGGAAAGAAGGGTTGCAGCCAGAGATGGGAACTTTAAGTGTGAGGCCTTTGGGGGTTATGCCAAATGTCAGACAAGCCTGAGAAAATAGAATATGGGAGCGTAATCTGGCTAGGGTGAAGGCATGTTTGCGGAGGGAATGTAAATAAAACTTAATGGGGTCGTTGTGGGGGTGTTGTGAGGGTGACATGGTATTAGAAGGTGGAAAGTGTAACATGAGGTTGAAATGAAAATGTAAGATAAAAATATATGGGGAGAGATAAGGGTGAACTAGAAAGTAACTGGAGATCTGGTATGAAAAAAGGCGAAAAGGTGTTGGTTAAGTTGACCCTGTGGTGAACTTGGGTTGGTAGACAGCGATGTGCATGAATGTTAGGTGGTTGTGTTGCCGCTAAAACACGTTAAAGGACGGAGAAATTCGGGAAAATTTCGAAAAAAACGTGTAAATGTATTACAAGGAGTGGTGTTGTGGTGAAAGATTACGAAAATGGGGCTAACAATTGTAAGAAATAATGACGTTAAAACCTGTGGGGAGCGGCTAAAAATGATCAGTGATGTGCGAAAAACGGAAGTGGAAATAAAGTGAAAGTTATTAGAACTAGCCGAAATGGTTGTTTAATACGTGAAAGCAGCTGTTATTGAACTAGAAACGGTGGATTTTATAGCAGCGGTAGTGTTGAAAGCGGAAAATAAAAATTTTTTGTTTTGGTTATGGTTTGGAAGTGGGTTACGTATTATTGAGTATATATAGGCGGGATAAAATTATATTATGGTAAAAAGGGGAAGGTGAATACAAAGTGAGACTACTGGTAAAAACAGAAAGAGAAAATAAAGAGAAAATAAGACGACAGGAAAGATTTCGAAATGCAACAGCGACAATAACAAACGTAATGGTTGGGTTCAAATTAATGATATGGTTATAATAGAGGGAAACATTCCGCGTAGGAAAAATATATCTAAAAACAAAGATGATGTGACTTACCAAATGAAAGTGCTGGCAGGTTGACAGACACACAAACAAACACAAACATACACACAAAATTCAAGCTTTCGCAACAAACTGTTGCCTCATCAGGAAAGAGGGAAGGAGAGGGAAAGACGAAAGGAAGTGTGTTTTAAGGGAGAGGGTAAGGAGTCATTCCAATCCCGGGAGCGGAAAGACTTACCTTAGGGGGAAAAAAGGAACGGGTATACCCTCGCACACACACACATATCCATCCACACATATACAGACACAAGCAGACATATTTAAAGACAAAGAGTTTGGGCAGAGATGTCAGTCGAGGCAGAAGTGCAGAGGCAAAGATGTTGTTGAATGACAGGTGAGGTATGAGTGGCGACAACTTGAAATTAGCGGAGATTGAGGCCTGGTGGATAACGGGAAGAGAGGATATATTGAAGAGCAAGTTCCCATCTCCGGAGTTCGCATAGGTTGGTGTTAGTGGGAAGTATCCAGATAACCCGGACGGTGTAACACTGTGCCAACATGTGCTGGCCGTGCACCAAGGCATGTTTAGCCACAGGGTGATCCTCATTACCAACAAACACTGCCTGCCTGTGTCCATTCATGCGAATGGACAGTTTGTTGCTGGTCATTCCCACATAGAATGCGTCACAGTGTAGGCAGGTCAGTTGGTAGATCACGTGGGTGCTTTCACACGTGGCTCTGCCTTTGATCATGTACACCTTCCGGGTTACAGGGCTGGAGTAGGTGGTGGTGGGAGGGTGCATGGGACAGGTTTTACACCGGGGGCGGTTACAAGGGTAGGAGCCAGAGGGTAGGGAAGGTGGTTTGGGGATTTCATAGGGATGAACTAGGAGGTTACAAAGGTTAGGTGGACGGCAGAAAGTCACTCTTGGTGGGGTGGGGAGGATTTCATGAAGGATGGATCTCATTTCAGGGCAGGATTTGAGGAAGTCGTATCCCTGCTGGAGAGCCACATTCAGAATCTGATCCAGTCCCGGAAAGTATCCTGTCACCTAACCTTCGTAACCTGTTAGTTCATCCCTATGAAATCCCCAAACCACCTTCCCTACCCTCTGGCTCCTACCCTTGTAACCGCCCCCGGTGTAAAACCTGTCCCATGCACCCTCCCACCACCACCTACTCCAGCCCTGTAACCCGGAAGGTGTACACGATCAAAGGCAGAGCCACGTGTGAAAGCACCCACGTGATCTACCAACTGACCTGCCTACACTGTGACGCATTCTATGTGGGAATGACCAGCAACAAACTGTCCATTCGCATGAATGGACACAGGCAGACAGTGTTTGTTGGTAATGAGGATCACCCTGTGGCTAAACATGCCTTGGTGCACGGCCAGCACATGTTGGCACAGTGTTACACCGTCCGGGTTATCTGGATACTTCCCACTAACACCAACCTATGCGAACTCCGGAGATGGGAACTTGCTCTTCAATATATCCTCTCTTCCCGTTATCCACCAGGCCTCAATCTCCGCTAATTTCAAGTTGCCGCCACTCATACCTCACCTGCCATTCAACAACATCTTTGCCTCTGCACTTCTGCCTCGACTGACATCTCTGCCCAAACTCTTTGTCTTTAAATATGTCTGCTTGTGTCTGTATATGTGTGGATGGATATGTGTGTGTGTGCGAGTGTATACCCGTTCCTTTTTTCCCCCTAAGGTAAGTCTTTCCGCTCCCGGGATTGGAATGACTCCTTACCCTCTCCCTTAAAACCCACTTCCTTTTGTCTTTCCCACTCCTTCCCTCTTTCCTGATGAGGCAACAGTTTGTTGCGAAAGCTTGAATTTTGTGTGTATGTTTGTGTGTCTGTCGACCTGCCAGCACTTTCATTTGGTAAGTCACATCATCTTTGTTTTTAGATATATGTTTCCTACGTGGAATGTTTCCCTCTATTATAACCATATATATATATATATATATATATAATGGAAGGAAACATTCCACGTGGGAAAAATTATATGTCTGCTTGTGTCTGTATGTGTGGATGGATATGTGCGTGTGTGCGAGTGTATACCTGTCCTTTTTTCCCCCTAAGGTAAGTCTTTCCGCTCCCGGGATTGGAATGACTCCTTACCCTCTCCTTTAAAACCCACTTCCTTTCGTCTTCCCCTCTCCTTCCCTCTTTCCTGATGAGGCAACAATTTGTTGCGAAAGCTTGAATTTTGTGTGTATGTTTGTGTTTGTTTGTGGTCTATCGACCTGCCAGCGTATTTTTATATATATATATATATATATATATATATATAGACACACACACACACACACACACACACACACACACACACACTTGTATTCCATTAAGGACTTTCTAATACTACATTTAGCACTATATTTAGGTGCAAGTGGCAATTATGTTTCAAGATAGTTATATCTAATTAATATGAACCAGTGCTTTGCAGTTAAGATAAGATCAGGCCATAAGTAATAGTTTGATAACAGAACTTTAGAACCAGAATATTGTAGACATAAATCAAATCTTAAAGTACATTGAAGAGTGTTATATAATGATCTATTTTGCTGAAATACCATGGAGAATTAGTGCAGCAGAATCACATACTAGTTCTGAAACCGGAGGATTCTTTTTCTAGAATTAGAAAAGAAATGCTGAAAATCTCAACAAAGAGAATGCTGCGTTTCATGACATACTTCCAGAAAGACAAAATCCTATAGAACAGAACCTCTAACAGAAAATTCAAACACTAAGAAGTTAATTCCGAGCTGGTGTAAAGTTGATAGTTAACCACATCAAAACCAAAAGATAGAAAACTATATTCCATGATAAGCATCATTGTTACAAGATTCTGAATTCCTTTTCTTTTTTCATGTTACCTAACTGTTACCTTGTAATTATACAATGTGTGAATTTTCATTTACATAACATTTTCAGTAGCACCATTATTGTTTTTATAGCAATATCTTTATTTTTTCAGGTGCAGCTTTAAAGATCTGAAACTGTGTGTTAGTCATGAAACAATAAACCCAAACTCAGTATTAAGTGTTATGAATGGCAGTTTTGTTGCGCTCTGTATATGTGAGAAAGGGGAAATGCTCCAGCCAAGTGATCCAAATCTTCCGTGTATACTGCTGCTTGCTCCTGTTTGTCAGTGCTTGGGTTTTGGTGAGTTTTGTCCTCCTTATGCTTGTTTTTAATACTGGATACAACCTCATATTTACTGAGAAAGTAAATTTAGCATCTTTTACATTTCTCATATTAACAAAGCAAAGCAGATTTTGGGTTTCGTATATCAAAACAAGTTTTTAATGACAACTACATTTTCTATTTTATTATATGCACTTTCTTTGCAACAAATTATTTAATATTTTCATCTTAATTCATTAACTTTACAATATTTTTGAGGAATTTCCCTTCTGATACAAATATGTGATCTTTTTCATAAGTGTTGTACCTTATACTTTTTTCTTAAAATTTCCTATTTGTATTGTGTTTTGCTAAATATCCATGGGCATTCACTAACTATTCATTAAATGTATCTGTCCATAGTTACTATTTTACCATTAACATTGCTTTTATTTTAGGATGGGGATGGAAGGGGGGAGAGGAGGGAGAGGGAAGAAAGAGAGAGAGAGAGAGAGAGAGAGAGAGAGAGAGAGAGAGAGAGAGAGAAATATGTGCTTTTACATTGCTTAGAACAGTAAAGTACCCAGCATGTGTATTTTTGTCTCTAATTACATAAAATAACGTCAAAGAAAGGGAAAACCACTTATTAGTTTCCAAAAATGTTAATGCTCTAGTAAAAACCATATGACAATACCCAATGCCCTATGAGGGAGTTAATTTTCTATACAGAAATGTAATGTCAGAAGTACAATTTTAAAATAGGCTCTCCCAAAAAAATATTCACTATTCAAGTTTTTATAGCTGAACTGCCATGATTTTTGTATAATAATTATAGTGAATGCCAAGAGCAGAAGGATGTGTGCAATTGTCCCTTATGTTCTATTCAAACTGATCTCGTGTATGATACGTAATGACCGTGAAGCTGGCAGAAAGTGAAACTAACACTTCTACTCTTTACTTTGAAGAAGAGTTCCTACTTCTTTATTACGATGAGTACATTATACCACTTGTTACTGGCACATTGGGTGAAAATCTAATAAAACAATAGGAGTCCACCTTTTGGTTATCCTGACCACAATCACTAAGATCAGTGCAGGCAAAAAAGGAAACAAATGAGAACAGAATCAAGTCAAGTAATTTAAAAATTTTCAGTGCATATTTTCAGCAGACAAAATCAGGAGAGCTTTCATAAACGGGACTGCAATTTTGCCACTTTTGACAGGAGAAGATATGCAGTCCAGAAGAGTGATCAAAAGTAAGCTTTATCTTCCAATTTAATTCGCTCTTCACTGAAAACAAAAAGCTCATTAACAGTACAATGTTTCCATATTTAGTGAATTGAAGTGGCTTCATCACTACTTCAAACAATATTTTGTTACAGAATATCACTTATTTTCATGGACCAGTACATCTTGTAGAATGTGTCAGAAATAAGATGCAATCAGGTCATCATGGGCTGTTAGTAGAGAATGTTCCCAAGTGTGAATAATTACATTGGTAATCTCTTTGTGATAAACAACTACTCTGCTCAAACAATGAAGCTATATGTCTTACATTTCTTCCCCCCCCCCCCCCCCCCCTCCCTCCCCTCCCTGAGAGAGAGAGAGAGAGAGAGAGAGAGAGAGAGAGAGAGAGAGAGAGAGAGAGAAGGACAACGATGTCCTTGAATACATGCTGCAGCACATAAAATGGAGGATATGTGGATATTTATCTCAATTGAGAGATTGTTGGAAGTCATTAAGTCTCAAATAATGCATGAATACAGTCCGGGCATTGCTTGGCCTCGATTACCCTCCCTCAAGACAAACACAAAGTTTCTGATTGTAATACTTGTCTTATTATGTTGAACTTTTAACATAAGATTATACCTCTTGATGAGTAGATTATAACATCATTTAAAATTTTCAAATTCAGTCAGTAATTTCACGATGTATTGAAAATCAAAGTTTTGTTGTCGCTGGAAGCCTTTATATAATAGGCACCCTACTACTGACACCAGATTCCATGGTAACAATTTAGTAGTATGAAAACTTGTAAAATATCTCTGAACAACCTTCAGAATGTTGTCAGTGGATTTCAGGTTCATCCTGTATACTCACCTGTGTACTAATGCAAGTTGGATAATTGCCTTGTTTCACAAGTGCTCTTTAAGTGAAAATGAGTCAAAAGCTTTTTCCAAATCTATGAACTCCAGACCATTTAGTAACTCATATTCATTGCTCTATTCAATGATTACATTTATGAACTGCAAATGATCGAATATGATATACCTATCCACTTCTAAAGCCAGTTGGTGCCTTTAAGTGATTAATCTTTTTTTCTCCTGTATGGCTGGTGATAATGTTAACAAATGAAATGTGACATCAGTGTTAAGTTTCTGATTTACCTTCTTTATGCTGTTATTGTTTTATATATTTTTTCTAATTATATTGTCATTGTATCTTCTCACAATTACGAATACTTTTGTTTGCTTGAGCACATTTGTTAATGTTCCTGTTATTATTTATGCAAAACTAATACCTTTAGCTCAATTTATCCTTTCCTAAATCAATTTTCTGTTTGTTTCCTTCTGAAAAAATGTGCTAAGTAACTTGTCATTTTTGTCCAAACTCTAGCAATGTATAAACTTTGCTGTTCCCAATATCTTACTGAAAGGCCCTGCTGTAGGACTGTTCTTTGCATTTTGTTGTACTTCTGCATAACATCTCCCATTATTATCTTGTAGTAGGACATATCAGTTTGAGAAGTACTTTTGTGTCATTAATTTTTTAAATATATATTTTTTAAGGTATTATTCGTGGAGTGGATATGCAAGAAAGACAACTCTACGTGATTTCACCGCTACCTGAAAGTGAGATCCAGAAAGTCAACTGCCTGGTAATGGGAACAGTACAGTTACCTTCAAGTGTCCTGCTTAGGGAAGCCACTTGTGGCATTGTTGGTCATATCCCATACACTGTCATTGGACCAGGCCAACCCACAGGCAGGCTTTCACAAAAATCATCTTACCATTTGCTATTGTCATCTGCAGTTGAACTGTAATGTTATGGAAATAAAACTGCAAAGGTGTAAAATGGTTCAGATACTGTGGCAGCTTTAATACATCTTCTAATCATTGTTTTGTATTTTTGTAACAAGACCTGAATATTGCACATACTAGACTTTCATGTTTTTCCTAATTTTGCAGTGACATTAAGTTAGTGTTTTACTCAGCTTGTCAGACAAATTGCTGTTGCAAAATACTTACCATGTGCCACTGTTTATGGCACAAACCTTCTGCGATACAAATTGTTTTATCATAAGGTAAAAGGGGCAAATTAAAAAAATGGCATTTGAGTAATGTTTGTTAATGTTATCTACCTGCAAACCATATACATTTGTTTCCAAATAGTTTTAGCTTAAAATGTACATAGTGATATTTCAGACTCTGAAAGTATACTGATTTTAACATTTTTTATCACACTATAGTGATACCTCTAATTCCTTTGAGTTTGTATAAACTGGCTGTGTTTCAGACTGCCTCCTGCTTTGCATGTAACACAATGCAAAGAAAGTAGTAGTAATGGACATTCATTTCGAGGGAAACATTCCACATGGGAAAAATATATCTAAAAACAAAGATGATGTGACTTACCAAACAAAAGTGCTGGCACGTCGATAGACACACAAACAAACACAAACATACACACAAAATTCAAGCTTTCGCAACAAACTGTTGCCTCATCAGGAAAGAGGGAAGGAGAGAGAAAGACGAAAGGAAGTGGGTTTTAAGGGTGAGGGTAAGGAGTCATTCCAATCCCGGGAGCGGAAAGACTTACCTTAGGGGGAAAAAAGGACAGGTATACACTCGCACACACACACATACACATATCCATCCACACATACAGACACAAGCAGACATATTTAAAGACAAAGAGTTTGGGCAGAGATGTCAGTCGAGGCAGAAGTGTAGAGGCAAAGATGTTGTTGAAGACAGGTGAGGTATGAGTGGCGGCAACTTGAAATTAGCGGAGATTGAGGCCTGGCGGATAACGGGAAGAGAGGATATACTGAAGGGCAAGTTCCCATCTCCGGAGTTCGGATAGGTTGGTGTTGGTGGGAAGTATCCAGATAACCCGGACGGTGTAACACTGTGCCAAGATGTGCTGGCTGTGCACCAAGGCATGTTTAGCCACAGGGTGATCCTCATTACCAACAAACACTGTCTGCCTGTGTCGATTCATGCAAATGGACAGTTTGTTGCTGGTCATTCCCACATAGAATGCATCACAGTGTAGGCAGGTTAGTTGGTAAATCACGTGGGTGCTTTCACACGTGGCTCTGCCTTTGATCGTGTACACCTTCCGGGTTACAGGACTGGAGTAGGTGGTGGTGGGAGGGTGCATGGGACAGGTTTTGCATCGGGGGCAGTTACAAGGGTAGGAGCCAGAGGGTAGGGAAGGTGGTTTGGGGATTTCATAGGGATGAACTAACAGGTTACTAAGGTTAGGTGGACGGCGGAAAGACACTCTTGGCGGAGTGGGGAGGATTTCATGAAGGATGGATCTCATTTCAGGGCAGGATTTGAGGAAGTCGTATCCCTGCTGGAGAGCCACATTCAGAGTCTGGTCCAGTCCCGGAAAGTATCCTGTCACAAGTGGGGCACTTTTGTGGTTCTTCTGTGGGGGATTCTGGCTTTGAGGGGATGAGGAAGTGGCTCTGGTTATTTGCTTCTGTACCAGGTCGGGAGGGTAGTTGCGGGATGCGAAAGCTGTTGTCAGGTTGTTGGTGTAATGATTCAGGGATTCCGGACTGGAGCAGATTCGTTTGCCACGAAGACCTAGGCTGTAGGAAAGGGACTGTTTGATGTGGAATGGGTGGCAGCTGTCATAATGGAGGTACTGTTGCTTGTTGGTGGGTTTGATGTGGACGGACGTGTGAAGTTGGCCATTGGACAGGTGGACGTCAACGTCAAGGAAAGTGGCATGGGATTTGGAGTACGACCAGGTGAATCTGATGGAACCAAAGGAGTTGAGGTTGGAGAGGAAATTCTGGAGTTCTTCTTCACTGTGAGTCCAGATCATGAAGATGTCATCAATAAATCTGTACCAAACTTTGGGCTGGCAGGCCTGGGTAACCAAGAAGGCTTCCTCTAAGCGACCCATGAATAGGTTGGCGTACGAGGGGGCCATTCTGGTACCCATGGCTGTTCCCTTTAATTGTTGGTATGTCTGGCCTTCAAAAGTGAAGAAGTTGTGGGTCAGTTGTACCTGTTGCTAAGGCTAAGGAGCCAGTTGTGCGGCTGGTTCCCTCTTTCATGAGATGTATGCACAAGGAAGTAATACATTGTCTGACTTTTCCCAGAAAGTGTTCTCTTGGAATTTCAATAGCAAACTTTTCCATGATGCAGAACGCCTCTCATGTAACAGCTGCACTGGAGTTTGTTGAGCATTCCCTTAACACTCTCGCACTGACTAAACGATCACTTGACACAACATGCAACTCTACATTGGATCTTTTTGCTCGTTTCCATCAGTCCTACCTGGTGAGGATTGCATATTGATGACCAATACCTGAGACTTGGTCGAACAAGTTCCTTATGAGCTACTTCCTTTATGGATCAGTTACATTTCCGTAAGTTTCTTCCTCTGAACCTCAGTCTGGCATCTGCTTTTCCTACTATTTGTTTTATGTGGTTATTCCACTAAGAGTCACTCTGGTAGTCACTACTAGATATTTTACAGTAAGTACTGTGTCTAGCAATTTGTCAACAATAGTGTTCTTGTCCTGTGTATGTGCAATATGTTACATTTATTTATATTCAGGATCAACTGCTGGAGTACGCAACATTTATGAATTCCCCGCAGGTCATTCTTCTGGTGTTGCTACTTTCTGATAGACAACCACATCATCTATGAATAATCTAACCACATCATCTGTGAATAGCCGTAAAGAGCTTCCAACACTTTCTACTCGATCATTTATTTATATATGTTGTAAATGGTAATGGTCCTATCACACTTTCTTCTGGTATTCCAGAAATTATCTTTACATCTGTCAATTTTGTTCTTTTAAGAGTGACGTGTTGAGTTCTACCTGCAAGGAAGTTTTGCATCCCGTAGCAAATCTAGTGTGATTCTCAATGAGCTCATATTGTTTTCATTAACTGCCAGTGCAGGACAGTGTCAAATGAATTCTTGAAGTCAAGGAACACAGCATCAACCTGAGTACTGTTATCTGCAGGAAGAAAAGAGTGAGCTGAATTTTGCAATATCTCTGTTTGTTGAATCCACATTGATAGTCCTAGGGGAGATTTTAATTTTCCTAAAAGTCCTAATTCTTGAGAGTAAAATGTTTCATAATTCTACAACCAATTGACATCAACAATATAGGCCTGTAATTACGTACTTGTGCCCTATGATCCTTCTTGTAAACAGTAATGATCTTTGGTTTTTTCTAGTCACTTAAGTACCCTTTGTTGCTCCAGCACTTTATGACAGACTGCAGCTAGAAGAGGAGCAACTTCTTTTGGACAATCTTTTTAGGGCCTTATAGGTATCCCATCTCCTTCACGTACCTTCACTACTAAGCAATTATAGTTGATTTCCTGTCCTGTGATTAGTTATCTAGGTATCTGCCATTTAAACATTTGTACAATGATAGAAAGGAGGGACCATGTTACGATCTTTCACGGCGAAACAATTTTGAAAGGCTGAATTCAGTATTTCGGCCTTCTCTCTGTTATCTTGTGATTTTGAATCGCTTACTGATTTTACATAAGGCCAATACCTCTTAGGAGTTTTACTCTGTTGTTTTTGTTGTTGTTGTGGTCTTCAGTCCTGAGACTGGTTTGATGCAGCTCTCTATGCTACTCTATCCTGTGCAAGCACCTTCATCTCCCAGTACCTACTGCAACCTACATCCTTCTGAATCTGCTTAGTGTATTCATCTCTTGGTCTCCCCCTACGATTTTTACCCTCCACGCTGCCCTCCAATACTAAGTTGGTGATCCCTTGATGCCTCAGAACATGTCCTACCAACCGATCCCTTCTTCTGGTCAAGTTGTGCCATAAACTTCTCTTCTCCCCAATCCTATTCAATACTTCCTCATTAGTTGTGTGATCTACCCATCTAATCTTCAGCATTCTTCTGTAGCACCACATTTCGAAAGCTTCTATTCTCTTCTTGTCCAAACTATTTATCGTCCATGTTTCACTTCCATACATGGCTACACTCCATACGAATACTTTCAGAAATGACTTCCTGACACTTAAATCAATACTGGATGTTAACAAATTTCTCTTCTTCAGAAACGCTTTCCTTGCCATTGCCAGCCTACATTTTATATCCTCTCTACTTCGACCATCATCAGTTATTTTGCTCCCCAAATAGCAAAACTCCTTTACTACTTTAAGTGCCTCATTTCCTAATCTAATTCCCTCAGCATCACCCGACTTAATTAGACTACATTCCATTATCCTTGTTTTGCTTTTGTTGATGTTCATCTGATATCCTCCTTTCAAGACACTGTCCATTCCGTTCAACTGCTCTTCCAAGTCCTTTGCTGTCTCTGACAGAATTACAATGTCATCGGCGAACCTCAAAGTTTTTATTTCTTCTCCATGAATTTTAATACCTACTCCGAATTTTTCTTTTGTTTCCTTTACTGCTTGCTCAATATACAGATTGAACAACATCGGGGACAGGCTACAACCCTGTCTTACTCCCTTCCCAACCACTGCTTCCCTTTCATGTCCCTCGACTCTTATAACTGCCATCTGGTTTCTGTACAAATTGTAAATAGCCTTTCGCTCCCTGTATTTTACCCCTGCCACCTTTAGAATTTGAAAGAGTATTCCAGTCAACATTGTCAAAAGCTTTCTCTAAGTCTACAAATGCTAGAAACATAGGTTTGCCTTTCCTTAATCTTTCTTCTAAGATAAGTCGTAATGTCAGTATTGCCTCACGTGTTACTCACGTGTTACTCACGTTTTACTCACGTTTTACTCTAATTGGTTGAAAAACTTTTACTTTCAAAGTCACTGAACTCTTCTCTCATTGCTATCTTTAAGCTTGTTTTCATTTCATTCACCTTTTGTTTGTCAGCTAGATTTTTACTTCTGTTGAATCTGTGATGGCGTTCTCTTTGTTTACGTAAGAGTTTTCTCATAAGGCTATTTAACCATGATAGGTTTTTCCCATCCCTTAAGGCCTTGCTTGGAACATATTTGTTTAAGACATATTGAATGATGCATTTGAATTTTTTTTTCATTTGTGCTCCACATCTTTGTCCTCATCACTGAATATTTGATGCTGACTACTCAGATAATCTGCAATTTTATCTTGTCACTCTTGCTGAGCAAAACTACCTTCCAATCTTTCTTAACATTCCTTATAAAACCTATAGTCATAGTTGCTGCCACAGCCTTATGGTCACTGATTCCTTCCTCTACATTAAATGGTTCGATGAGTTCAGATCTGTTTGTTGGTAGGAGGTGGTAAGACATTACCTTCATGAGTTGGTTCTCTGTCTGCTCAAAGTCATTTTCAGGCAAGTCGTTCAGAATAGTGTCAAATGCATCCCCATGTCTGGCACCAGTTTAGATAGCGTGACATTCCCAGTTTACTGCTGGCAAGTTGAAGTCACCCCCTGTTACAGCAACATGATTATGAAAATTATTAACAACATTCTGCAAATTCTGTCTGAAGCACTCTACCATGACGACATTAAATGATTCGATAAGTTCAGATCTGTTTGTTGCTAGGAGGTCTAAGACATTACCTTCATGAGTTGGTTCTCTGTCTGCTCAAAGTCATTTTCAGACAAGACATTCAGAATAGTGTCAAATGCATCCCCATGTCTGGCACCAGTTTTGATAGCGTGACTTTCCCAGTCTACTCCTGGCAAGTTGAAGTCACCCCCTGTTACAGCAACATGATTATGAAAATTACTAACAACATTCTGCAAGTTCTGTCTGAAGCACTCTACCACGACGACTCCTGACCCAAGTGGTTTATAAAATCATCCAATTACCATTTTTGACCAACCTTTGATGTTTATCTTCCACCTAGGTTAATTCACATTTGGAATCCGTGATAAACTCACTAGATATTATCTAGTTCTTTACTGCAATAAATAAAAGGTGAGTAACCTATCCTTATGATAAATATTCTAATTTAAACTTAGGATTTAGTTGCTATTCACTTC
The DNA here is from genome assembly GCF_021461385.2 of Schistocerca piceifrons. Lineage (NCBI taxonomy): Eukaryota > Metazoa > Arthropoda > Insecta > Orthoptera > Acrididae > Schistocerca > Schistocerca piceifrons. The sequence goes on from NC_060142.1 coordinate 58,199,744, forward strand.
TGGTTTCTACCAATTTTCTGTTCCTAATACATTAAATGGTTCGATGAGTTCAGATCTGTTTGTTGCTAGGAGGTGGTAAGACATTACCTTCATGAGTTGGTTCTCTGTCTGCTCAAAGTCATTTTCAGGCAAGTCGTTCAGAATAGTGTCAAATGCATCCCCATGTCTGGCACCAGTTTAGATAGCGTGACATTCCCAGTTTACTGCTGGCAAGTTGAAGTCACCCCCTGTTACAGCAACATGATTATGAAAATTATTAACAACATTTTGCAAATTCTGTCTGAAGCACTCTACCACGACGACATTAAATGATTCGATAAGTTCAGATCTGTTTGTTGCTAGGAGGTCTAAGACATTACCTTCATGAGTTGGTTCTCTGTCTGCTCAAAGTCATTTTCAGACAAGACATTCAGAATAGTGTCAAATGCATCCCCATGTCTGGCACCAGTTTTGATAGCGTGACTTTCCCAGTCTACTCCTGGCAAGTTGAAGTCACCCCCTGTTACAGCAACATGATTATGAAAATTACTAACAACATTCTGCAAGTTCTGTCTGAAGCACTCTACCACGACGACTCCTGACCCAAGTGGTTTATAAAATCATCCAATTACCATTTTTGACCAACCTTTGATGCTTATCTTCCACCTAGGTTAATTCACATTTGGAATCCGTGATAAACTCACTAGATATTATCTAGTTCTTTACTGCAATAAATAAAAGGTGAGTAACCTATCCTTATGATAAATATTCTAATTTAAACTTAGGATTTAGTTGCTATTCACTTCTGGTTTCTACCAATTTTCTGTTCCTAATACATTAAATGGTTCGATGAGTTCAGATCTGTTTGTTGCTAGGAGGTGGTAAGACATTACCTTCATGAGTTGGTTCTCTGTCTGCTCAAAGTCATTTTCAGGCAAGTCGTTCAGAATAGTGTCAAATGCATCCCCATGTCTGGCACCAGTTTAGATAGCGTGACATTCCCAGTTTACTGCTGGCAAGTTGAAGTCACCCCCTGTTACAGCAACATGATTATGAAAATTATTAACAACATTCTGCAAATTCTGTCTGAAGCACTCTACCACGACGACATTAAATGATTCGATAAGTTCAGATCTGTTTGTTGCTAGGAGGTCTAAGACATTACCTTCATGAGTTGGTTCTCTGTCTGCTCAAAGTCATTTTCAGACAAGACATTCAGAATAGTGTCAAATGCATCCCCATGTCTGGCACCAGTTTTGATAGCGTGACTTTCCCAGTCTACTCCTGGCAAGTTGAAGTCACCCCCTGTTACAGCAACATGATTATGAAAATTACTAACAACATTCTGCAAGTTCTGTCTGAAGCACTCTACCACGACGACTCCTGACCCAAGTGGTTTATAAAATCATCCAATTACCATTTTTGACCAACCTTTGATGCTTATCTTCCACCTAGGTTAATTCACATTTGGAATCCGTGATAAACTCACTAGATATTATCTAGTTCTTTACTGCAATAAATAAAAGGTGAGTAACCTATCCTTATGATAAATATTCTAATTTAAACTTAGGATTTAGTTGCTATTCACTTCTGGTTTCTACCAATTTTCTGTTCCTAATACTGTCTGGACATTACAATCTTCAATAAGTGATATTAATTCTGGGAGCTTTCCTGGGATGCTCCTACAGTTTACTAATATCATGTTAAGCTTTTCTACATCCAGTTTGTGAGAATGAGCATCCTCTGGGAACATTGTGGCTGTTGTAACTTCAATTTTGGCTGGCAATTCATCTCTGATCCCAAGGTGAGTTTGTCTAACCTAAAAAACTCAATGTGTACACCACACTTACTCCACTACCCTAGCAGTGGATTCCTGTGTGTAGTGGACACCTGACCAATTAAGGAGAACCATACAATTCTCCACCCGATATCAGATGTTGAGAAATTCACATCCAATACCATCACAAGAGTTGTCTAAACTACTGGTTTAGAACTCCCACTGCGCTCCAAACCAGAGGTTTATGATCGACTCTGGGTACAATGCTACAAGTAGTAAGCTTAGCCTGCACCCCATGTGGTGATGCTAGTTGCCTCCAGCAAATCAGCCATCTGCCGAAGGGAACCGAGGATGGCCTTAGAACCCGAGTGACAGGCATCATTCATGCCAGCATATGCCACTATTTGCAGATAGCCGCCAGCTGGGCTTCCTCCATGTCACAGATGAGGCAACCACCCCTCCCAAACATACCAAGTGCACATTAGCATTCTTTTCTACCCTGCATGCTATTTCTGAGGAGCTCCACTACCTGCTTAACATTGGGGCTCCCGACGACTAGCATACCCACACTCTTCACTTGACTGGATAGGAAAATTGGCTGCTGACCCTATAGGAGAGGTTCCCCTACTGGCTTAGAAGTGTTATCAGCACGGGGTAGCCCCTTGTACCTGCCAATAAGGTGTAAGGAGCCAGTGTGTGGCCCATCCCCTCTTTCACCTTCTACCCAGTGACATGCGAACCCACCATTGTTCGCCACTCACTTGAATGAGGATGGATCAGTCTGGTGTTGTGTTTCAGAAGATGCAGCAACAAGGAGAGATCACCAGCAGATTCCAACAGCACTTAAGATGTTGCAGGTCTCATCTGATGTTGCCGCAGCTTTGAGCAGCAGCCAGAATCCTGTTGACCATGGCCAACGCAGCTTCCAGCTGTTTACGGACAAAAGCCATTCCCCTTGTGTCTGGCCACAACAAGCACGGACCATAACCATATTCTACAGTGTATAAACTGATATAAGATCTCAACAAATGCAAAAAAGGCAGTCAGGAGTAATTTAGAAAGTACAAACAGACCCCCACAAAAGTGAAAATTACCCTACTATGCTACTGATGTTGGAATGTAAGCAAAATATAACAAGGAGAATAAAGAAACAATAAAATCTGCTGTACAGGGTTCCCACTATAGCCAGAGACAGCAAGGACTGCACGTGTCTAAAGCAAAAGTAAATTTCTCTACTGAAAATGGTTGTATCGACTTTTACTAGAAACTCTGCTTACACAAAAGCTTCAACAGGAAATAAATACACAGACTCCAGTGCACTGATCTAAGCTACATGCTTTGTACTAACATGAGATTTAAATGTACTTAAATTAAATCTCAGAAAATTAGATGAGGAAGGTGCCTCACATAAGGGTATGCTCTAAGATTTACAGAAAAACGAAAACTTAAGAGTGGTCTGGTAAACACTTTACACAGTAACATACACAAACAAAAACTAAATACTTTGTATCAGACAACTGCTACTGGTATTGGCACGTTCTGTCTGCTCATGTCTGCCACTGTAGAGGTTTACCACTACAACCATTCAAAGCACAGAATCCTGCTAGAGAAAGCAATCACTGAGAAAGTCAGTTGGGACTTCAACTCAGTAATTTATGCTGGATTCAGCTATTTTTATTTCATAATGGATTTGCACTTGGTGCTGTCTCCAACTCATGATGCAACGTATGGGCATGATTAGATCCACTGCAGTATGTTGCAACACTTCATAAAGAATACCTAGTTATCCTCATCCACCTTTTTAACAGAATATGGAAAGCAGAAAAATTGCCTGATTGATAGATAAAACAGTTCTGCCCTCCCTTCTGACATGACAGAAAGACTGAATGATTATCACAATATTGCACTCCTAATCCATGTGAGAAGAATTTTGTTGGCCTTATGCTCAACAGTCACATTTGTTGTACTTACAGAGATTAGGGTTTCAGTGGTCATTATTCCAAACTTGAACACCTACTGCTTGATACATCTATACTACAAGCTTATCGATGCAGGAATCACTTATTTAACTTATTTCTTATCTTGAGAAGGTATAAAATATTGACCAGGGATGTAAATCCTTAAGACAAAGTGAGTAGGTCCTTGTGTACTCCTCTCCTTTCTTTAAAATAATTGTTTTAGGCAGATCAGTGACATACTGACAGAATGTTATGAAGAAGTTCAACTCAGTTAAATGTTTTAAGTTCAACCATATTGACAATTGTCAACGGCTGTGTGGCTGTGGATACACCAGTTCCCCTGTCAGATCACCGAGGTTAAGCATCATTGGGCGTGGTTGGCACTTTGGTAGGTGACCATTCAGGCTGGCATTTGCTGTTGACCTACTGGGGTGTGCTAAGCCTCATGATGCCAATTGAGGGGCTACTTGATGGATTAGTAGTGGCTCCAGGTCATGAAAAGTGATAATAGCTGGGAGAACCATGTGCTGAACCCACAATCAGCCGTGTCCGTATTCGAGGACATCAGCTGGCTGAGGATGACACAGTGTTCAGTCAGTATTGTCAGGCCTGTCGACTCCTGTCCGGACAAAGTTTATATTGGCAATTGTACTCAATGGTATAACGCACACATCAAGAGGTCTGGTACACAATGTTTTATTTGTGTATTACTTTTCCACCATTTGTACTTTTTCTAGCCTTTCAACACCACAACATCAATTGCAACTGGTTAAAAAGAGTTGGTTTAATGCTTTCATCTTAGAAATCTGTATCTGTAATTGTACTGTTTCCAATGATTTGTGGCCTGTTTTTGTTTCCTCAACCATTATTTCCTGGTTACAGCACATATATGACTTGAAGCATGGTTACTAAAATGATTGTTGTTGTTGTTCTTCAGTCCAGAGACTGGTTTGATGCAGCTCTCCATGCTACTCTATCCTGTGCAAGCTTCTTCATCTCCCTATTGCAACCTACATCCTTCTGAATCTACTTAGTGTATTTATCTCTTGGTCTCCCTCTACGATTTTTACCCTCCAAGCTGCCCTCCAATACTAAATTGGTGATCCCTTGATGACTCAGAACATGTCCTACCAACCCATCCCTCCTTCTAGTCAAGTTGTGCCACAAATTCCTCTTCTCCCCAATTCTATTCAGTACCTCCTCATTAATTGCGTGATCTATCCATGTAATGTTCAGCATTCTTCTGTGGCAGCACATTTTGAAAGCCTCTATTCTCTTCTTGTCTAAACTATTTATCATCCATGTTTCACTTCCATACACTCCATACAAATACTTTCAGAAACGACTCCCTGGTACTTAAATCTATACTCGATGTTAAAAAATTTCTCTTCTTCAGAAACACTTTCCTTGCCATTGCCAGTCTTCATGTTATATCCTCTCTACTTCCGCCACCATCAGTTATTTTGCTCCCCAAATAGCAAAACTCATCTACTACTTTCAGTGTCTCATTTCCTAATGTAATTCCCTCAGCATCACCTGATTTAATTTGACTACATTCCATTATCCTTGTTTTGCTTTTTTTTATGTTCATAGTACATCCTCCTTTCAAGACACTGTCCATTCCGTTCAACTGCTCTTCCAGGTCCTTTGCTGTCTCTGACAGAATTACAATGTCGTCGGCAAACCTCAAAGTTTTAATTTCCTCTCCATGGATTTTAATTCCTATTCCAAATTTTCCTTTTGTTTCCTTTACTGCTTGCTCAATATACAGATTGAATAACATTGGTGATAGGCTACAACACTGTCTCAATCCCTTCCCAACCTTTTCTTCCCCTTTCATTCTCCTCAACTCTTATAATTGCCATCTGGTTTCCCCAAGGTCAGCTTCTATCAGTTTTTCCGTTCTTTTGTAAAGAATTCATGTTAGTATTTTGCTGCTGTGACTTATTAAACTGATAGTTTGGTAATTTTCACATCTGTTAACACCTGCTTTCTTTGGGATTGGGATTATTACATTCTTCTTGATGTCTGAGGGTATTTTGTCTGTCTCGTATATCTTGCTCACCAGATGGAAGAGTTTTGTCAGAGCTGGCTCTCCCATGGCTATCAGTAGTTCTAATGGAGTGTTGTCTACTCTCAGGGCCTCGTTTCGACTCAGGTCTTTCAGTGCTGTGTCAAACTCGTCACACCGTATCATATCTCCCATTTCATCTTCATTTACGCCCTCTTCCATTTCCACAATATTGCCCTCCAGTACATTGCCCTTATATAGACCCTCTGTGTACTCCCTCCATTTTTCTGCTTTCCCTTCTTTGCTTAAAACTGGTTTCCCATCTGAGCTCTTGATATTCATACAAGTGGTTTGCGTTTCTCCAAAGGTTTCTTTAATTTTCCTGTAGGCAGTATCTATCTTACCTCTAGTGATATATGCCTCTACATTCTTACATTTTTCCTCCAGCCATCCCTGCTTAGCCATTTTGCACTTCCTGTCAATCTCATTTTTGAGACCTTTGTATTCCTTTTTGCCTGCTTCATTTACTGCGTTTTTGTGTTTCCTACTTTCATCAATTAAATTCAGTATCTCTTCTGTTACCCAAGGATTTCTATTAGCCCTCATCTTTTTACTTATTTGATCCTCTGCTGCCTTCACTATTTCATCTCTCAAAGCTACCCATTCTTCTACTGTATTTCTTTTCCTTGTTCTTGTCAATCATTCCCTAATGCTCGCTCTGAAGCTTTCTATGGCCTCTGGTTTTTTCAGTTTATCCAGGTCCACTCTCCTTGAATTACTACCTTTTTGCAGTTTCTTCAGTTTTAGTCTACAGTTCATAACCAATAAATTGTGGTCAGAGTCCACATCTGCCCCTGGAAATGTCTTACAATTTAAAACCTGGCCCTAAATCTCTGCCTTACCATTATATACTCTATCTGAAACCTTCCAGTGTCTCCAGGGCCTCTTCCACATATACAACCTTCTTTCATGATTAAATATGATTGTTAAAACTCATTAACAACAGTGCATGATAATAAAAAAAACACAACAGCTCCAATTTTGTAGATCCTCTGTGTGAAATTTTTCCAGCTGTGAACGTATAATATGCATATAATTATATGAGAGTTATTTCAAAAGTCCTGCACAATGTCCATGCACAATCATTGCAGTGGCATGATCAAGTTGCAATTCATGTTGTATATGTGTTTGTTTGTTCGCAAGCTGTTTTGTGAGTAATTAAGTTTTATTAAAATAGAATCTGAAACCGAGTCAAGCCGGATTACACAAAGTGACCAGGATTCCTACATCAAAATCAAATCACTTTATGGAAAGAACTCAACAGAAATTTACAAAGCTATGAGAGAGGTGTATGGGAACAGTGTAGTGGATCATAGCACAGTATCGTGGTGGTCTGTTCTTTTGTGTGAAGGTGGAGTTGCCACTGAGGACAGCCCAAGAAGTGGAAGGATGTCAAATGCAACAGACGGCACCTCTCAAGTTATTATTAATGATATTTTGAGAGATGATTGACAAAAATAAGTGAGGAAAATGCACATGAGGCCACAATGTCTGTCACTTAAATTTACAGGATCATAACTGAAAAGTTACAGATGAGAAAAGTTGCTGCCATGTGGGTTCCACAAGATCTGAGTGAAGAGCAGAAAACAGCTCACAAAAGAATTTCAGAATTGCTTCAGTGTTATCAAGCAGAAGGAGAAAGTTTCTGAAAAGGATTGTGGCATTTGATAAAATGTGGATACAAGATTTTGAGCCAGAACTGAAGTCCCAGTCATCACAATAGGAAAGTTCCAGCTCTGTACACCTGGAAAAAACTCCGCCGCCAACAATCAAAGGTGAAACTGATGATGATCTTCGTGTACGACATGAATGGACTCATAGCTACAGAGGGAGTGCCCCAGGGGAGTTTCTAACAGCTGTGTACTACAAGCTGTTTTTGCAAAATGTTTTGTGCCTGAAAATTCATCACTTTGTGTCCTAATTTTGCATTATCATGTAAGACCACATATTGTCCTACCAGTGGGAGAAACAATCAACAGATATGGAAGGGGAATACTTTCCCACCTACCATACACAACTGATGAAAGCTCCAATGAGGTGATCTGAGTAATCAAGACAGCAGCTCCATAATGAGGACGAGATTAGCGTTTAACATCCTGTTGACAATGAGGTCATTACAGACGGGGCACAAGCTCGGATTCGGGAGGAATGGGAGAAGGAAACCAGCCGTGCCCTTTCAAAGGAAACATTCTGCCATTTGCGTGAAACAGTTTAGGGAAATCACGGAAAACGTAAATCAGGATGGCTGGAGACGGGGTCTCAACCGTCTTCCTCCTGTCCATTCCCAAGTAAAAATTTAATAAGCAATATTTGTCACACCAAATGAAAGGAGACTGCACCAAGAAGCACAAGCCCTGACACTAAAGGAAGCTTTCCAGTATACGTAAAGTGGTAACATCGAGTGGAAACCTATAAGAGAAATCGAACATTAAAGTGTTTTCGTGTTGAAGGAGCCAGCTGATGGAAATATCCCAAACGGCTGTTATAGAAGGTCAGCCTCGACTTAGAACAGTATATAAGCAAGAGATTCTGAGAGAGGAGGCAGAGAGACAGCAGTGGTGGCCACTTTGAGGAGACACCATGTAGCTATGCCAGGCAGCAGCAGCAGAAGAATGCAGAAGTAATATTCTCAGCGAGAAGTCGGTGATCAGATCTGGTGACACGCACATCAACTGCAAGATAAGTAATCATTATCTATTCTGAGGAATAGCTTTGAACATAGACGAGCTGTCTTTGTGTCAAGGAAGAGATAGCATTTGTAGTTTTGTAATTAACAAGAACAATTTACGGAATAGTAATTGTCTCTTGTAAGCTTAGGCGAGTGGCCTGTTGATAAGAATGAATTGAGTCTGACATTTATTAAAGAAGGGGTTAGGAACTGGCACCTCTTTTATAAATTGTAAAAGAAATACTTATTACTTAAATAAATACTGAAATCTTCAGCGTACCCATCCTGCCATTAATCCTAAAAGATTACCACTGCAACCAACAACCACAGTTCTACCTCAGAGAGCTTTCTCCCTCTCATCTCTGACAACAAAGGTGAACATCGAAACAGCTCTCAGATTGTCGTCAACATTCTAATTGCACTGCAAAACTGTGCTGGGCCGCAACATAAAATATATGGTGTCGGGTGTGTGGAGTGGTTTGGCAGATAATTGATAGTTGATTAATTGGTTGGTGGGTAAGAACTGATGAATGAAGAATTAAATGGATAGCTGAACATAAGAAGCAGGAAAATGGGCAATTGCAATAGTGTCCTAGAATCTTACCGCAAGAAGAAGAAGAAGCCATTTACGAACAGCAGAGCCCAAGATTCCAGAGAACCCAAGATTCCAGAGAGCCCAGCAGACGATATGAGCAGCGACGACCAAATGCAACAGATCAACAGAGGAACAAGAAGATCCAGCGAACGCGACGAATTAATAATAAGGTCCTTTGAACTTGTAACAGGATGACGTCCTCCAGTATCGATAATATAGGTAAAAGTGCTAAGGATGCAGTAGTATTGATTCCAAAAACGTTCGATGGGCACAAGACTGAATTGCAAGAGTTCATAGAAGATGTGAATGCTGCTTTTGAAGAAGTTAAAATTGAGGATGCAAAATTACTATTTCAATATGTAAAATCTAAAATCACTGGTTATGCAAGATCAAAGTTAATAGAAGAACTATTGATTTTTATGCGAGTGATATGTTTAAAGCAACTCAGCATGCAGGAATATTAATTTCCTCGTGGCGTAATAGGATAGACGAAGTGTCAAAATCTTTCAGGGTTGCTGTAACTAGGGTAATGGATAGAGAACAGCAAAAAGGGGCTGTAGAATTAGTATATGCACCAGGGTGTGCAAGTTTTATACAATTGTGCGCAGTAGAGGAGAAAATGTGAAGTCAGGGGAAGCAGTAGAAATAGCTCAACAAGAAGAAAGTGCTATTATGTCAATGAAGGAAAATAATCAACTGTCAAAGGGAATGGGTTGGCACGGCAGCAGAAAGAAACTGCTAAGACTAATGAAATGTTACCAATGTGGAAAATTAGGACATGTATACAAACATTGTCATCGTAATACGCTTGTCAGATGGGTACCACCACCCAAAAAAGCGGAAGAAGCGCGTTGCAACATATGAGAAGATAATTATATGCCAAAAATGTAGAAGGAGAAGACACAGGGCGAAAGACTGTCAAACTCCCAGTGTTAAATACGGGGCATACAATGTTTAAAGGTGGAGAAAATCGCAGAAGACAAACAGGAGAATGCCTGGGGAACGAAGAAGGTGGCATGCAAAGCAGTCGCATGTAACCACCATTAGATGGCTCGAAGTGCGGACAGTAGACTGTGACACAGAAAATGAAATAATCACGATACACTGCAAAGAATTCGGTACGAGGTTAAAGTTTTTAATCGACACAGGTGCTCATATAAGCCTGCTCAAGGAAGGAGCAATAACCATGGAAATACCTGTGAACTATAGAGAAATAAGAAGATTAAAAGGGGTTACTGAAGGTACAATGAACACAATGGGCATAGTGCAATTGAATTTAAGACTAAACGGAAAAGTGTTGGGTAAGCAGACATTCCATGTATTACGCAAGGGAACAGATGTTCCATATGATGGACTATTAGGAAGAGATTTTCTACATCGGCAGAGAGCTGTTATTGATTACCACAGGAGACAACTCAGAGTAAATGGACATAACATTCCGTTAGTAACAGAACCAGAAGGACAGCGATCACAGGCAGAGCCAGGGGCACGTTACCAGGAAAGTATGGAGCTGACAACAGAATTACGTAAGTTTAAGGGAGCATTAGCTGTGGACCAACAGGAAGAGGTAAACAGTACAGCACGTTAAGGTCACAGCGTAGAAGGATACCAGATCTGAAGCGCCCGCAACACAAACAATCAGACCTAGGGAAGAAAGAGTAATGATAATTAGATTACCTGAACACAAAAAAATTCCTGAGGGAGGCGATGTAATAGTACCGAAACAAGAAGTACTTAAGGGTGTGTACATTCCAGAAGGAATAGTGAAAAATATTCAAGGGAAATGTGTTATTATGTTAAATACCAATGAAGTAAAATGTGATATCAGTTCAGTATGCTTAAGCACAGAACCATTATATAGGGAAGCAACAGTAAGGAGGATAAATGAACTGCCAGAACAGGCAATGGATTACAAGAATCACACAGCGCAGGTTATAGACACATTACTAGTGGATCATTTAAACGAGGAAGAGAAATGTGAAGCGAAAAAACTGAGTAGTGAGTACTGTGATATTTTCCATTTAAAAGGAGATACATTATCATTTACAGAGACAGTAAAACATAGACTTCTGATACGGCCAGAGCATGCAGGAAAAGTAATCATTGTCAGACCATATAGGATACTAGGACCCCAGAAAGAAGCATTCCAAGAGCAAGTAGAAAAAATGTTAGCAGACGACATTATTGGAGAAAGCCAAAGTCCATGGAATGCACCCATTCTATTAATCCCTAAGAAAGTAGATGCCAGTGGACAGTTAAAATATACACTCCTGGAAATTGAAATAAGAACACCGTGAATTCATTGTCCCAGGAAGGGGAAACTTTATTGACACATTCCTGGGGTCAGATACATCACATGATCACACTGACAGAACCACAGGCACATAGACACAGGCAACAGAGCATGCACAATGTCGGCACTAGTACAGTGTATATCCACCTTTCGCAGCAATGCAGGCTGCTATTCTCCCATGGAGACGATCGTAGAGATGCTGGATGTAGTCCTGTGGAACGGCTTGCCATGCCATTTCCACCTGGCGCCTCAGTTGGACCAGCGTTCGTGCTGGACGTGCAGACCACGTGAGACGACGCTTCATCCAGTCCCAAACATGCTCAATGGGGGACAGATATGGAGATCTTGCTGGCCAGGGTAGTTGACTTACACCTTCTAGAGCACGTTGGGTGGCACGGGATACATGCGGACGTGCATTGTCCTGTTGGAACAGCAAGTTCCCTTGCCGGTCTAGGAATGGTAGAACGATGGGTTCGATGACGGTTTGGATGTACCGTGCACTATTCAGTGTCCCCTCGACGATCACCAGTGGTGTACGGCCAGTGTAGGAGATCGCTCCCCACACCATGATGCCGGGTGTTGGCCCTGTGTGCCTCGGTCGTATGCAGTCCTGATTGTGGCGCTCACCTGCACAGCGCCAAACACGCATACGACCATCATTGGCACCAAGGCAGAAGCGACTCTCATCGCTGAAGATGACACGTCTCCATTCGTCCCTCCATTCACGCCTGTCGCGACACCACTGGAGGCAGGCTGCACGATGTTGGGGCGTGAGCGGAAGACGGCCTAACGGTGTGCGGGACCGTAGCCCAGCTTCATGGAGACGGTTGCGAATGGTCCTCGCCGATACCCCAGGAGCAACAGTGTCCCTAATTTGCTGGGAAGTGGCGGTGCGGTCCCCTACGGCACTGCGTAGGATCCTACGGTCTTGGCGTGCATCCGTGCGTCGCTGCGGGCCGGTCCCAGGTCGACAGGCACGTGCACCTTCCGCCGACCACTGGCGACAACATCGATGTACTGTGGAGACCTCACGCCCCACGTGTTGAGCAATTTGGCGGTACGTCCACCCAGCCTCCCGCATGCCCACTATACGCCCTCGCTCAAAGTCCGTCAACTGCACATACGGTTCACGTCCACGCTGTCATGGCATGCTACCAGTGTTAAAGACTGCGATGGAGCTCCGTATGCCACGGCAAACTGGCTGACACTGACGGTGGCGGTGCACAAATGCTGCGCAGCTAGCGCCATTCGACGGCCAACACCGCAGTTCCTGGTGTGTCCGCTGTGCCGTGCGTGTGATCATTGCTTGTACAGCCCTCTCGCAGTGTCCGGAGCAAGTATGGTGGGTCTGACACACCGGTGTCAATGTGTTCTTTTTTCCATTTCCAGGAGTGTAGATTGGTGACGGATTAGTGTAAAGTAAACAAGATTTCAGTAGGGGAAGCCTTCCTGATCCCGAATGAATCGGAAATATTAGACCAGCTAGGAAAATCAAAATACTTTTCGACATTGGATTTAGGCAGTGGACATCACCAGATATTACTGGGACCCAAGGGCATGTAGAAAGCAGCGTTTACCCTAATTATCAACATTATGAGTATAAGAGGATGCCTATGGGCTCAAAAGGAGCATGTAGTATGTTTAAGAGATTAATGAATTTAGTGTTATCAGGGTTACAAGGAACCAAGTGTTTAGTGTATTTAGACAACGTAATATGCTATGGGAGTTCGTTAAAAGAACATAATGAAAAATTAAGGGAGATTTTTAATAGATTAAGAGAACTCAAACTGAAGTTGCAGCCAGACAAGTGTGAATTTTTACGAACCAAAGTCATATTTTTGGGGCATAAGATAACAGATAAAGGAGTACAGCCAGATGAGCAAAATGTAGAAAAGGTAAAGAAATTGCCAGTACCAAAGACAAAGAAGGAATTAAAAGGATATCTAGGTCTGGTAGGATACTATCGCAAATTTCTAAAGGATTTCAATGAAATTGCAGCACCTTTACTTAAATTGTTAAAGGATGACAAACAGTATGAATGGGGAACGGCACAGCAAGAAGCATTTGAAAAATTAAAAGAAAGATTAATCAATCCTCCAGTCTACAGTACCCTGATTTCGAGAAACCTTTTATTATTATGACAGACGCAAGTGGAATAGCACTTGGTGCAATACTGTCACAAGGGAAAATTGGAAAGGACCTACCAATCGCATACGCCTCCAGAACATTAAATAAACCAGAAAGAAATTATTCAGCCACTGAGCAGGAATGTTTAGCATTAATATGGGCAATGAAACAGTTTCGACCAAATGTTTATGGATGAGAATTCAAAATAAAAACAGATCACAAGGCTTTAACGTGCATTTTTAGTGAGAAAGATCCATCATCCAGGTTATTAAAATGGAGATTAAAATTAGAATAATATACATACGATATTGTATATTAGCCAGGAAGATTAAATGCCAATGTAGATGCCTTAAGCAGAATGAGGCACAGCAATGAAGATGCACAGGTAATCGAAAACCAAGAGCCAGTTAGAAGAATAATTGATGACTCTGAAATAAATGGAGACACCACAGAACTAAGTGAGGAACAAAAGGCCGACATTATGAAAGAAATACGTGACTATCTATTAGGTGGACATCAAGGAATACATAGGACACTGGATCGTTTGAAGAGATACAGCTCATGTAAAGGAATGGAAAAAGATGTTGAAGAGTATATTAGAACATGTGATAAATGCCAGTGGAATAAATTTATGTACGGAAAAACAGAAATGCCATTAGTTACTATGGACATGGCAGAAACAGCGTTTGATAAATGTTAATATGGATGTAATTGATCCCTTAGATATAACTACAGAAGGGAACAGATATATTTTGACATTTCAGGACGATTTAAACAAGTTTACAGTAGCAATTCCAACAGAGAGACAAGATGTGGACACAATAGCCAAGAAGTTCATAGAAGAAGTTATTTTGAAGTTTGGGATTCCTTCAGTATTATTGACAGATCAAGAATCAAATTTTCTAAGTCAAGTGTTCAAGATAATATGCAAATTATTAAGGATAAAGGAGATAACCATATTACTAAATAAGCTAGATGGGTAACTTTGAAAATGTTAGGTGACACATTTCACGCTGAAAAAAGAGTAGGATGAAAAATGATACAGCAGTGCAAAAGAGACTGGAACAGTTAAACATTAGTCAAGTATAGTGTAATATATTGACTAACAGGTTTATGCACTATATAGAGCAATTGAAAGAAACCAAGTTCCTCATAAATCAATTAACTAAACCACTGAGAAGGCAAAAGAGGGGAGTTCGAAATTTTGTAGGGGAAATAAGTAAAATTTTATTTGTAACCTTAGAGAAGGCAGATGCTGCATATTACAAAGCACACTTCGGTAATATGGAAATGAGATCTGAACAATTGTTAAAATTATCTAAAGAGCAAGTAGCAGTAGTCAGAGCCACATTGTCAGGCTTGAATAAAACAGTAGATACAATCACGATCAATGAGCAATTGCTCAAAAACGGAATGAATAAATTAGGAAATTTTATTAAATATTCTCTGAGGACCACAGGTTATGGCCTCAAGAAAATGGCTGCATTCATGACACTCAATGAACAACTCTTACAATTACAAATGGTATCTACTGAAATAAGGAGGGAATATGAAGGATTCGTAAGTGCAATAATTTATGCACCAAAGGGTATTCTTGAACCTCAAATTGTTAAATCAGTACAGATTGTCTCGTATCTAAGAGAGATCCAAAATGACTTAAGAGAAGTCAAATTCCCAATCCCCTTAATGGATGAATATGGATATATGTTTCTGAAAATTATGGATCTCGATGTATTTGTAACTAATGAAATATTGCGATATGTTATAAGTACGCCACTTACTGAAAACAAAGATTTTAATCTGTACAAAATGTTACCAGTACCAATTAAATTAACTTCAGGTGTAGACCAATATGCATATATACAACCAGAAAAGGAATACTTACTAGTAGATAGCTCTAAGAAACTATACGCTAAGTGATCATGGGACGAACTAAATTGTAAAGATGTAGGTGCACAAAGAAAGATATGTAAGCAAATGTTTGGATTAATTTCCATGTACAATCAAGAAGATTGTAAGGTAAAATTGTTACAAGACAGTCATATACCAACTAATAGTGCCAAGAAAATGATTTCATTAGAAAGAAGTTTATGGACTAGTTTAAGTACCAATGAATGATTCTATGTAATTGTTAAGGAGGAAGCCATGACAGTAGTGTGCAGCCCATATCTGGCAAAAGGTATTAAATTAACTGGAATAGGTATATTAACATTTAACCCTTTTAGTGCCAGACGTTTTCTCAAAAGATCATGTTAAAAGTGCCATGCAATTTTACAGTAAAATGCAGACCTCTGCCATACTTGCAATAAAATCTAAACTAATGCATAAAGGATTGTAGTTTTTTTTTAATTTTTAGGGAATGCTGCTGGCTACAGTAATATGTGCAATACACATTGTGAAAGAACATATTTTCAGAGAAAAAAAATTATTTTCATGATGGGGTTTATCGAAAAAAATTAAAACTTTGATTTCAGTGTACTCTGAGACCCATCAAATGATGATATACTCAAAAATTTCAGGTATATATAGAATCTCTGTAGTTTCCTTAACAAAAACACCATAAAGGAATACAAAAATTTTTTATTTCACTAAGGAAAAAATCAAAAAGAACATAACATTACAAAAAAAATTGTTTTGCTCTGAACGTGTTCTCAGTTCTTCAGTCATAAATCATTGACAAATGTGAGGTTGCAGTTATGACAACTACTTGCACATATGCTGACCAACACATGAAGGATGCAGTCCTTTCTTGCAACAAACACACACTGTTCGTGAACGCCGCTTCTTATCCTTCGTACAACAAACACTACAGTAGCGTTCCTTTCTCCCTGGAAGAGCCTCTACACCACATACTGTTGGAGCAGGTACATTTATATCTATTGCACTTGTGGTTGCAGTCCTTGCCTGAAACCACTGTTTAGAAAGTTTGCAAATGACTATGCTGTTAAACTTCAGCCGTGTCAGTGGTTTGTCACTGGGGTTTAGGCTTTCCTTATACAAAACATATGCATTCAGCAACATCCTGGCAATTATGCTGAATACTACCTTCTTCCACATCTTGGCAGTCCTCCTCTCATCTAAATAGCAGTATGTCATCATATCAGATGAGTCAATGCCACCCATATACTTATCATATTCAAAAATAACATCCGGTTTCTTGACCGACTGTCTATTGCGAATTGTCTTTTCTGATGATGTAGCAGAGGATGATGTACTCACAAGGAGGACTGGATTTCTCTGTGATTTCTTCTGTCTGAAGCCACAGAGAAGTATAAAAGATTTCTTGAAAAACTTTAGCTGACCTACAGCATAATTCGACAGAAGACCACGTGGCAGGAATTTTCTGTTTCTTCTAATTGTTCCCGTTAGATAAGTGCCAACTGAATACAGCTTTTCTGCCAGAGGAATAGATGTAAAAAAGTTATCGCAAAACACATGGTAACCTTTTTGCATGTAGCTCCCAAGAGCTAGTAATTTCATGACGACTACATATCCCAGGCCATTCTCTTTTATTTCGTTTTTGTCATCATCACCTCTTGCACCACGGTATGCATAAAACCCTTGGCAGTAATTTACGACTGAATCACACAGCATCCAAAATTTGACTCCCCATCTGTGATGTTTATTGGGAAGGTACTGGATTAGCTGTGAGTGCGCCTTTGTCCCAACAAGACTTTCATCGACACTCAGTTGCTGGTGTGGAGTGTAGTAGCGACGGAAAGCATTGTTGGCAATATCCACCAATACTTGAAACTTGGCTGTTGGATCATATAATGGATGACCAGGAGGGTGAAGTTTCGAATTGTCTACAAAATAGAAAAACCGCAGCAACAACTGAAACCTGTTGCGTGAAAACATTTGTGAAAACACGGTGTCAACAGGTTTGCATCAGTTGACCAATAACTAAAAATCGTCGGTTTTTTTATCAGTCCCATATTCAAAATTACTGCTGTAAAAGCCCTCATTTCTGCTACAGTTGTTGGTTGCCACTGTTTGATTCTCGAATTTGGCGATAAATGCGTTGACTGAATCACCTGGCGAGCGTATCTGTTAGTCTGTCACCATAATCGTAAAAAGCTGCAGTGAGAAGAACAAATTGAAAAAATCAATTGGTGTGGCGTTTGCTGGTATATGTTTAGGGCCTGGTACTTCTGCATACACAAAGCTTGGAGGAAGTGGATTATCTGATGCCTCATCCATTACTTCAACAAAAGTATTTGCACTGCAATTTAGTTGTGTCTGGTGGTCGTCGTCATTTGCTGACGCACAATCGTCACTTGAAGAAGAAAACAACGAGTCCTCTTCTCCACCTGACATCTCATAATCCGATTCACTTTCTGCAAATCCTGCAAATTCATCTTCACTTCCACTACTTATCATATTATTGTCTAAATCACTTGCATCGAACCGCAACTTCTTACTTGACGACGCCATGCTGCCGCGAAATAGTCGGTAAATAAACACCACCGGAGAAGTTTATTTTACTCAAAATATCGCATTGACAATCGAAAAAAAGATCGATATGCTGTGCCTTCGACCTTCCTTCTGCGTCTTGGCTAGGAAATACTAACAACTTTGCCTTCAAGCGCAGAAAAAATGAATGAGAAGGGCATCACGATCAGATCGTTACTGGCATTTTTCGCTAAAAATCTGGATCACGATCAGATCGTATTTGGCACTAAAAGGGTTAAGAAAAATTGTAAAGGTTATGGATCACATGTGTATATTCAAGCAGACAAAGTAATTACAGACAAACTATACTAGAAGGGTCGTAATCCCAAATGTGAATATGAATCTAGATTGTTCTATGGAAATGGAAACAACAATTAATGAATCAAAAATTCAATTTGACTTACCACTAAAACACATCACTTCCAATTTAGATGGTTTAAGAGTAGTGGGTAAGAAATTGGAAGATATTGATAAATTAATAGCTAAAGAACAACTGGAACTAGAATGAGAAAAGAAAGTACACAATTATTGCATTGTTACTTACTTAAGCATATGTTTAATCATAGGTATTATAACATTTGTATGCTGTGCAAAAGGTCAATGTTGCATGTATTTATACAAAAGGTGTTTTGATGATCCAAAGGATGGAAATTGCTGTCAATCTATTTGTATCAAGATGACAGTAGGTCAAACTTCTAAAGTAAATAGAATTCCTTTAAGATAAGGTGAAAGAGAAGAAGAGTTGGTGGTACATCAAAGAAATCCCAGAAACACAGATGACCGAGTAATAATTATCAATAGACGATAAGATGCTTTCTTTCAGGTATGAATTAAGAACTATGTAAAAGGGAAATGTGAAACCCTTGTGTTAAACTAAATGTAAAATTGTCTAATATAACGATTTCAAGTGTATAAAGATAAGATGTTTGTAATTATATGACAAATTTTCTTGCAAATGGATAAATGTTTAAATGTATTACAGGCACTCTGAATAGAGCACATTAATGTAATGTTGGGGGGAGGTGTCCAGTCCCAAGAAAAAATTTAATAAGCAATACTTCTCAGATCAAATTTATAGGAGGCACAAAAGGCAGTAAAGGAAGCTTTCCAGTATACGTAAAGTGGTAACATCGAGTGGAAATCTATAAGAGAAATCGAACATTAAAATGTTTTCATCTTGAAGAAGCCAACTGTTGGAAATATCCTGAATGGCTGTTATAGAAGGTCAGCCTTTAGAATGGTATATAAGCAAGAGATTCTGAGAGAGGAGGCAGAGAGAGAGCAATGGTGGCCACTTTCAGGAGACGTCGTGTAGCTACGCCAGGCGGTAGCAGCAGCAGAAGAGTGCAGAAGTAATATTCTCAGCGAGAAGTCGGTGATCAGATCTGGTGACACGCACATCAGCTGCAAGATAAGTAATCATTATCTATTCTGAGGAATAGCTTTGAACATAGATGAGCTGTCTTTGTGTCAAGGAAGAGATAGCATTTGTAGTTTTGTAATTAACAAGAACAATTTACGGAATAGTAATTGTCTCTTGTAAGCTTAGGTGAGTGGCCTGTTGATAAGAATGAATTGAGTCTGACATTTATAAAAGAAGGGTTTGGGAACTGGCACCTCTTTTATAAATTGTCAAAGAAATACTTGTTACTTAAATAAATA
This sequence comes from Schistocerca piceifrons, assembly GCF_021461385.2. Classification (NCBI taxonomy): domain Eukaryota; kingdom Metazoa; phylum Arthropoda; class Insecta; order Orthoptera; family Acrididae; genus Schistocerca; species Schistocerca piceifrons. Next base: position 58,219,326 of record NC_060142.1, read on the forward strand.
CTGAAATCTTCAGCATATCCATCCTGCCATTAATCCTAAAAGATTACCACTGCAACCAACAACCACAGTTCTACCTCAGAGAGCTTTCTCCCTCTCATCTCCGACAACAAAGGTGAACATCCAAACAGCTCTCAGATTGTCATCAACATTCTAATTGCACTGCAAAACTGTGCTTGGACGCGACACTCCCGAATGCGAGTCCACTGTGCTAACCATTGCGCCACCTCGCTCGGTGCCTTATCCGAAAAGCTGTCATAATGGAGATTATATTGAGGGCCTATGAAGGCATTTTGTAAAATAAATTATTTTCTTCTGTCCTATCTTAAAGCGTGCAGAACTTTTGAAACAATCCTCTTAGTTAGTGGAGTCTTCAGACTACCTCTTCTGAGATTTCAGAATTCATCTGGTCATTAAAAGGTAGTAATTCTATTGCCTGCAATGCTGTTTTTATTAGAACATCAAAATCTTGTGTTAGCTTGTAAGGATCATCCTCAAATTACCTTTGTAATCAAGAATGACTTGAGGCATATTTCCTGATGGATTTAACCCTTTCACTGCTCCAGACGTAAATATACTATTTGCTATAAAAAATACTTACAGCGGTTCCCTGCTACAGTCGTATAGTTACGTATAACGCCAACAATCGGGCCAGTGAGTCGGAGGTAACGGTTCGCAAGTATGCAGTTTAATTGTTGGAATACTAGGAAATACCTGAACAACTATTGAGTGCTGAATTCTCTTTCTGCTGAGTTCATTCGTATCACTATATTACCTAGTTTGTGTGTGGCCGTTTCCGCGTTACCGAATAAAATGATGCGACGTTACCGTCCGTTTACAGATGATGAGCTGCTGAGTATTCTAAACCAAAGTGATGATGAGGACATCATCATGCCCAGCTGGCAGATAAATCTGTCACCACAAATATAAAAATTTTTTGTGAACCAACAGATGTTGAACCAGTAAATGCAGATCCAGATTTTGATGTTATCGTCGATTCTTTGTCCGATTCTGAAGAAGAACCTGAGCGTATGCCTGAAACATCTCCTAAGAGACACAAAACAGTTGATTTTAGATGGAAAGACTCTGATTTGGACCCTAAAGTGTATAATTTCGATAACAGTGGTTCTGGTTGCAAAATCGTGCATTTAGATGATTTATGTACTGTAGATGACTGCTTCCAAGTTTTTTTTAGCCAAGAAATTGTGAGCTTCATAGCTGAGCAATGTAATTTATATTATGAACACTTTTCCAATGATACCAGTGAAAAATCAAGACTGCGACATTGGAAAAACACAAACAGTGACGAAGTTTACTGTTTCCTTGCTGTAAATTTTCTGATGGCTCAAGTGAGAAAAAATGAAATAAACAATTATTGGACCAATGATCAGTTACAGTCTACTCCAGTGTTTGAGCAAATCATGCCGAGAGATAGATATCTTCTGTTACTTAGAATGTTAGATTTGGCTGATAACAGTAAGGACCCTGGAGATGACAAAATCTGGAAATTACGTCGAATTGTGGATCACTTAAGAAAAGTATTTCCAGGTGCTTTCTGTCCTTTTAAAAATTTGTGCATTGACGAAAGTTTAGTTCTCTTCAAAGGTTGTGTCTTCTTCAAGCAGTACATTCCTTCCAAACGCCACAGATTTGGTGTAAAATTTTTTGTGTTATGTGATTGTGAAAATTGTTATATACTTGACTTTAATATTTATGTGGGTGCAGCAACAGACGTAAAAAAAGAAACTGACTTTGGTGTAAATGTTGGAATACCTGGAAGCATTGTTCTCACTTTACTTGAACGTTACCTTGGTAAAGGTCACATTATATGTTGACAATTGGTACACTAGCCCAACATTATTTTCTTATTTGCATGACAGAGTGACTAATGCCTGTGGAACTGTGAGAACAAACCGCAAAGGCATGCCTGCTTTATCAAAAATAACTTAGAAAAGGCGAGATCAAGTTTATGTCAACAGATAAACTTCTCGCTCTGAAGTGGCAGGACAAGCGGGAAGTGAGGATGCTTTTCACTCTTCATACAAGCGAAATTACAGTGACTGACAAAATTGACAGAACCACGAACGAACCAAAAACAAAGCCAGCTTGCATCGTCAGCTACACTGAAAATATAGGAGCCGTTGACAGGAGCGACATGATGCTAAGTTCAGTAGAATGTGTACAAAAAACTGTAAAATGGTATAAAAAAGTATTTTTTCATCTGGTGGATCTGTCTCTGCTCAATGCACATGCATTATATAAAACTCAAACATGACGAAATATTTCAGTATCTGATTTTCAACAGAAACTTATCAAGGAGATCCTAGAGATTCACCACCAACCGCAAACGGGGACGTCGTGGAAAGAGATCGGCTGATGGTGACAATCCCTTACGCCTAACCGAGCGCCACTTTATCTCGCTAATCCCAGGAACTTCAAAGAAGAAGGCCGCCCAGAGAAGGTGTATTGTATGTGCAAAACATGATAAACGAAGTGACACAAGATACATTTGTGTAAAATGTAATGTGCCTTTATGTTTGAATTTTTGTTTCGAGAGGTATCACACTTTGAAGTATTACTAATGTAATATGTTTTGTATTTTTTTTTTCTCTTAATAAAGTACCTTTTTTAAACAAAATAAGACTTTCTGAACAAAGATTTAAAAAAAGGAAATGATTTACACCAACAATACTGGATTTTGTGTCTCATTTTTATCTCAATAATAACGGTAGACTGCTACAGTCGTATATATACACACAGGGTGAAAATGACGCACACAGGGCAGGAGCTGCTGAGAGTAAATGCGCAGTGAAAGGGTTAAATATGCTGCAGTAACTCTCATCTACAAAATTGGAGATAGGCCTCTAATGACAGACCCATATCACCCCTTCCAGTTTCTGCAGATGTGTTTGAGAAAGTGCCCTATGATAGAATATTTATCCACTGAACTGAGCAGAGCTTGTTAACTGATATGCAGTTTGTTTTTTATGAAGAATTCCTCACTCAGAAATCAATGCTATGAGACCTCACAAATGATGTGCTAGCACAGTTAAAAAAGAAAAATAATTAAGGCTTTCCCGGCGATCTAATAATATTTTTGGTTTATTCTGCACCATTGCCAAAGCCTTTGATGGTGTGAATCATAGAATTCAACTTAATAAACCGATGTGTTCTGCCATTAATGGCTTCCCCCTTGCATGGATGGACTCTTACCCACTTAACAGAAAGCAGAGGGACTCCTTAACAGACAGTATCTCAGGCATGAAAATAACTTCATTAGGAAGGAGCATAGCATATGGAATGCCACAGGGTTTGGCACTGGGCCCAATCTTGTTTTTAATCAATATAAATGATCTCTCAATGACTATGAAGGCCAGTTCAAAAATTGTGATTTTTGCTGATGACACAAGGATACAAATCAAGGGTCCAAATTCAACACCAGCTGACTTAGCTCATGTGATAGCTGAGTGCACCTATGATGAATGGTTCACAGCTAACAGTTTAAATCTTTATCTCACAAAGAATCATATTATGCAATTTCAAACTATCAGTAACGACCTGTTAGCACTAGAAATAGATGTTGATGGGCATACCTAAATGAAACATATTTTGTAAAACTCCTTGTGGCCCAGATGGATAACAAGTTACAATGGGCTAACACATAAATAAACTAATCAAGAAGTGGAGTTCAGTTTGTTACGACCTTCGAAAAGAGGCAGGTCGTGGTGTTTTTGTAGGGGGTCTGTTAGATAATCTAGAAAGTACCTAATAACAAACGTAGAAAGTCTAAAATTTTATAACACAATAAATGCTATAGGAAAATGCACTTACCTTATGGTGAGTGCTTGTAAGAAAAATTCATTCACCTCTCTTTAAGAACAGAGATCTGTCAGTGACATATTCACTTAAGTACACAAAGTTGTGTACGGAGTCTTTTCTTGATAGAGAGCACTGCTAAAGCTATTACCTGTTCTTCCCTCATGATATTTTGTAAAACAGTTTGTATTCTTGCTGCTAGTGATGAGGTATTACTCACTTTCAGGAGTTTCATTATTTTGCTATAAAGCTGCTGCAAACGTTTTTTGAGCATTGATTGCAGAAGTAGGGCAGCACCTGTGCGAGTTCTAAACTCATTCCCCTTGTATGGTACTTGAAGATCTGTTCTCTGCTTACTGTAAACCAGGAAGGGATATATTTCACAAGACATATGCTGCAATTTGTGCAATTTTTGCATACAAAACAAATTTTTCAGAATTAAATAAATCTGCAGTGATGAAATGCCCTGTGAAGACTAAGCGTTCAGCGACCTGAGCAATAATTCTACATCTACATCTACATCTATACTCCGCGAGCCACCTTACGGTGTGTGGCGGAGGGTACTTATTGTACTACTATCTGATCCCCCCTTCCCTGTTCCATTCACGAATTGTGCGTGGGAAGAACGACTGCTTGTAAGTCTCCGTATTTGCTCTAATTTCTCGGATCTTTTCGTTGTGATCATTACGCGAGATATATGTGCGCGGTAGTAATATGTTGCCCATCTCTTCCCGGAATGTGCTCTCTCGTAATTTCGATAATAAACCTCTCCGTATTGCGTAACGCCTTTCTTGAAGTGTCCGCCACTGGAGCTTGTTCAGCATCTCCGTAACGCTCTCGCGCTGACTAAATGTCCCCATGACGAATCGCGCTGCTTTTCGCTGGATCATGTCTATCTCTTCTATTAATCCAACCTGGTAAGGGTCCCATACTGATGAGCAATACTCAAGAATCGGACGAACAAGCGTTTTGTAAGCTACTTCTTTCGTCGATGAGTCACATTTTCTTAGAATTCTTCCTATGAATCTCAACCTGGCGCCTGCTTTTCCCACTATTTGTTTTATGTGATCATTCCACTTCAGATCGCTCCGGATAGTAACTCCTAAGTATTTTACGGTCGTTACCGCTTCCAATGATTTACCACCTATGGCATAATCGTACTGGAATGGATTTCTGCCCCTATGTATGCGCATTATACTACATTTAGGGAAAGCTGCCAGCTGTCGCACCATGCATTAATCCTCTGCAGGTCTTCCTGGAGTACGTACGAGTCTTCTGATGTTGCTACTTTCTTGTAGACAACCGTGTCGTCTGCAAATAGCCTCACGGAGCTACCGATGTTGTCATTTATGTATATTGTAAACAATAAAGGTCCTATCACGCTTCCTTGCGGTACTCCCGAAATTACCTCTACATCTGCAGATTTTGAACCGTTAAGAATGACATGTTGTGTTCTTTCTTCTAGGAAATCCTGAATCCAATCACAAACCTGGTCCGATATTCCGTAAGCTCGTATTTTTTTCACTAAACGTAAGTGCGGAACCGTATCAAATGCCTTCCTGAAGTCCAGGAATACGGCATCAATCTGCTCGCCATTGTCTATGGCACTGTGAATTTCTTGGGCAAATAGGGCGAGCTGAGTTTCACATGATCTCTGTTTGCGGAATCCATGTTGGTTATGATGAAGGAGATTTGTATTATCTAAGAACGTCATAATACGAGAACACAAAACATGTTCCATTATTCTACAACAGATTGACGTAAGCGAAATAGGCCTATAATTATTCGCATCTGATTTATGACCCTTCTTGAAAATGGGAACGACCTGCGCTTTCTTCCAGTCGCTAGGTACTTTACGTTCTTCCAGCGATCTACGATAAATTGCTGATAGAAAGGGGGCAAGTTCTTTAGCATAATCACTGTAGAATCTTAAGGGTATCTCGTCTGGTCCGGATGCTTTTCCACTACTAAGTGATAGCAGTTGTTTTTCAATTCCGATATCGTTTATTTCAATATTTTCCATTTTGGCGTCCGTGCGACGGCTGAAGTCAGGGACCGTGTTACGATTTTCCGCAGTGAAACAGTTTCGGAACACTGAATTCAGTATTTCTGCCCTTTCTTCGGTCGTCCTCTGTTTCGGTGCCATCGTGGTCAACGAGTGACTGAATAGGGGATTTAGATCCGCATACCGATTTTACATATGACCAAAACTTTTTAGGGTTCTTGTTTAGATTGTTTGCTAATGTTTTATGTTCGAATTCGTTGAATGCTTCTCTCATTGCTCTCTTTACGCTCTTTTCGCTTCGTTCAGCTTTTCCTTATCAGCTATGATTCGACTACTCTTAAACCTATGATGAAGCTTTCTTTGTTTCTGTAGTACCTTTCGTACATGATTGTTATACCACGGTGGATCTTTCCCCTCGCTTTGGACCTTAGTCGGTACGAACTTATCTAAGGCGTACTGGACGATGTTTCTGAATTTTTTCCATTTTTGTTCCACATCCTCTTCCTCAGAAATGAACGTTTGATGGTGGTCACTCAGATATTCTGCGATTTGTGCCCTATCACTCTTGTTAAGCAAATATATTTTCCTTCCTTTCTTGGCATTTCTTATTACACTTGTAGTCATTGATGCAACCACTGACTTATGATCACTGATACCCTCTTCTACATTCACGGAGTCGAAAAGTTCCGGTCTGTTTGTTGCTATGAGGTCTAAAACGTTAGCTTCACGAGTTGGTTCTCTAACTATCTGCTCGAAGTAATTCTCGGACAAGGCAGTCAGGATAATGTCACAAGAGTCTCTGTCCCTGGCTCCAGTTCTGATTGTGTGACTATCCCTGGTAGATTGAAGTCTCCCCCTACTACAATAGTATGATCACGAAACTTCTTCACGACGTTCTGCAGGTTCTCTCTGAGGCGCTCAACTACTACGGTTGCTGATGCAGGTGGTCTATAGAAGCATCCGACAATCGTATCTGACCCACCTTTGATACTTAACTTAACCCAGATTATTTCACATTCGCATTCGCTAATAACTTCACTGGATATTATTGAATTCTTTACTGCTATAAATACTCCTCCACCATTGGCGTTTATCCTATCCTTGCGGTATATATTCCATTCTGTGTCTAGGATTTTGTTACTGTTCACTTCTGGTTTTAACCAACTTTCCGTTCCTAATACTATATGCGCACTATTTCCTTCAATAAGAGATACTAATTCAGGAACCTTGCCCTGGATACTCCTGCAGTTTACCAATATTACGTTAACTTTTCCTGTTTTTGGTCTCTGAGGATGGACGTTCTTTATCAACGATGATAATGTCCTCTCTGGTAAGCTGTCAGGTATTTTATCATTTCGCCCAAGGGGGGGTTCCTCTAACCTAAAAAACCCCCGTGTGCACGCCACACGTACTCTGCTACCCTAGTAGCTGCTTCCGGTGTGTAGTGCACGCCTGACCTGTCTAGGGGGGGCCCTACAGTTCTCCACCCAATAACGGAGGTCGATGAATTTGCAACCATTATAGTCGCAGAGTCGTCTGAGCCTCTGGTTTAGACCCTCCACACGGCTCCAAACCAGAGGACCGCGATCGACTCTGGGCACTATGCTGCAGATATTAAGCTCAGCTTGCACTCCGCGTGCGATGCTGGTTGTCTTCACCAAATCAGCCAGCCGCTGGAAGGAACCAAGGATGGCCTCAGAACCCAAGCGGCAGGCGTCATTCGTTCCGACATGTGCTACTATCTGCAGCCGGTCACACCCAGTGCGTTCAATAGCTGCCGGAAGGGCCTCCTCCACATTACGGACGAGACCCCCCGGCAAGCACACTGAGTGCACACTGGCATTCTTCCCCGACCTACCCGCTATTTTCCTGAGGGGCTCCATAACCCGCCTAACATTGGAGCTCCCTATAACTAATAGGCCCGCCCTCTGTGACTGTCGGGACCTTGCCGGAGAATCGGCCACTGGCCCAACAGGCGAGGCATCCTGTGGTGGCTCGGAAACGATGTCATCACCACTAGGAAGCACCCCGTACCTGTTGGAAAGGGGTAAGGCAGCTGCCACGCGGCCAGATCCCACCTTCGCCTTTCGGCCAGGCACGCGCGAGCCCACCACTGTCCGCCATTCACCCTGGAGTGATGGCTGACCGGTAAGATGCTCACTGCCGGAAGACGCAGCGACATCAGGGGTTCCATGTGATTCCAAGGCCACCGAAGTAGGCATAGGTCTCACCACAGTTGCCCCAACGCCACTACGAGCCGACGCCTGCGCCTCGAGCTCGTTGAGCCTAACAGACAGAGCCTCCACCTGCCCCCGAAGAGTGGCCAATTCTCTTTGCGTCCGCTCACAACAACCACAGTCCCTACACATGACTATGTTTACCCTACTCTATACGGTGACAAATTCCCAAGATAATCTTCTGATGAGCTACTCTGATAATCAAGAAACACTCACTGAAATACGAGACGCGAAAACTATGCTAGGTTTTCCCAGAAAAACTATTTAAAAGCTAAGCGCAGCAAATAAGTACAAAAACGCTTTATACAAACAGTACTCGCTGCTGCTGGTGCTCTCGCTCTGGCTGTCACAAGACAACTGCTGATTCAAGTGACTAGTGGCTAACGGCCGCGAAACAAACAAAAGACGGTTTTAGGGCGCTTTCTGTTCTAAACGATCAAGAAAACACTAAGAAATCTAACACGAAAACTACGTAAAGTTTTATCAAGAACTGTTAGTTACTATGCAGAGCAGATAAACACAAATAGAATCCCTTCCTTAGTGGAAGGTCGTAAACAAAATGCAAAATAAACGCTTTATACAAACAGTACTCGCTGCTGCTGGTGCTCTCGCTCTGGCTGTCACAAGACAACTCCAGCAAACGTTTCTTTTGCAGTAACAGATTTTGGAATTTCATTTCTCCTTCTCTCCATATAATGGAGATGTTGAGTCACAAGCAGGCACAATAAAAAAAGACTGTCAGAAAATGAGCTTTCAGCCACCAAGGCCTTTGTTGGAGGTAGAACATACACCCAAGGAAATGCAGCTCACACACAAATGACTGCAATTCTGGCTGCTGAGGCCACACTGGCATTGGAAGTGATGTATCAATTGTGGGGGAGAGTATTTGAAATGAGAGCATGAACAGTAAGTTAAAGGTAAGTGTAGAAAAATTTTGTGGACAAAGTTCCGGAAATTTTTGAACAGACCTCGTATAGCGGAGAGCCAAGTTGCAATAGGCACAACAAAAGGAATGTCAGAAAGTAAGCTTTCGGCCAACACCGTCTCCATCAGCAACAGACAGAATGCACACACACACACACACACACACACACACACACGTGTGCACACAAATGCAACCCTCACACACACGACCACATGCGGTTGTGTGTGTGTGAGTTAAGTTTGCGTGTGCATGTGCATATGCCATTGTCAGTGAAGGCCTTGTTGGCCGAAAGCTCATTTTCTGATAGTCTTTTTGTTATCTGTGACTCAGCATCTCCACTATACAGAGAGTAGCAACTATCTTTTTCACAAAATTGTTACATTCCATCCTGTATTTTCCATTGTTGAAGTTTCCCATTCTCTGTATCTTCACAGGATGCAGCAGCTATCTGCACATGAAAATGGTGTTGATGCTCCTTCGGATATCCTTTACGGCACTTTTGAAATTTTGTACCCTCTGTATAATCAGTGGGTCAACCGCTCTTTTTGGGAATTGATTGTATAATATATCAGTGGGTGGCATAATAAGATTAAATATAACAACCTAAGTGTCTTCTACAATAAATGTCTGAGATGGTGAAAACTTCTAGTGTCAAAGCTGTTTCATGCACATCATCATCATCTTTTGCAAACAGCAAACATGGAAAACAGTACAATTTCTTTATGATATCACAACCACATATTCAATCTAATTTCCAGTCCGTAAATCCTTATGATCTCTTTTATTTTATTTTTATTATTTGTTTCTCAACTAATTTGATTTTCAGCATGGGTCTTCCTAGGTGCATAAAACAGAGCTTATCTTCAAGATACAGAGGAGAGAAATTACTTTCCCTAAGCCTCTGCACTGAATTATCACATATATTGACTTCACACTGTAGACAATGCACAACTGAGAACTCATGTCTTCAGACTCAAACTACATATCAAATCCTCCCACGTGACACACAGAAAAGCTGGTCGCACTACCGGTAACATAATTGCAACAAATAAGAGAAACTTTATGCCTATCGTTGCTGACTAGACTTTTGTTTTCATTTTCAGAAATAAAATACTCGCTGGGAGCAATGACACAACATGTACGATAAATTATGAAATAGTGTAGATATGAATTAGTTTTGAAATTAGCTATTTACATTTCCTGTTGGTGAATCGACTGTAGAGGAAGAGGAACTGGACTTTGATGAGGTTCAACAGGAGGGGAAGTGGGGGCTCTGACACTCACACACATCAGAGCATTGCTCCAGTACTCACAATAGGAGAAACCTCCTATCTCCACTCCCTTCCTTGTCCCTTGCCTATATACCCACTGTCAGTGAGTAGAATGTGGTCTTTGGGAATGCATAACATGATTTTGCACAATGTTGAGCTGAGCATGTAAGAGCTGAGCTCGTTCGAGCTGACCACCTGTTGCAAACATGACTGTAGACAGCAATGGGATTCATACATATTGTGAAACAAGTATCTCTTACTAACGCAGGAGAACAGATGAGTTTAATTTTAAAATCTTTCTGTGCTCTACAGTTCTCTCAGATGTGAATATTTCTGTGGGGGGTTCAGTGTGCCACAGGACGCGAAGTGCCACTGCTTTTAGAAGCACTTCTCATTGTGTTGACCAAAAGATGAGTCTTGGTTTTTTTGTTTTTCATATTTTCACTCCCTGTTGTGTTAAGGAATTGTCATCTGGGATAGTACAGCTAAAGCAAATAAATTGTTTATTCAGCGGGAGTGAACAATAAGAATAAAGTATAAAGAAGACAACTGTACATCTTGCAGAAGCTATTTTGAGGATCTTGGAATTCTTACATTAATTGCTAATGGATTTACTCCTTAATGGTTTTTGTTGCTGACAATAAAAATGATTTTCAGCTGAATTGTGATTTACACATTCACAACACAAGACCCAAAAAAAAAAAAAAATTATGTAGACTTTGCACCCATGCCTTAGGGTTCAGAATGGAGTTGTGTACCCTGGTGGGAAGATATTAAGCAAGCTTTCATCTAACGTAAAGCAGGAAACTGGGAATCCCTACCAATTCAAAAGTAAATTAAGAAGTTTCTCATTCATCAGTTTTCTGTAATGAATATCTAGATTCATGGATTAAACTGTTTTGTTAATGACACGGTAAATAGCAGTGTTCATTGTAAACCTGCATCACAAGTAGTAATGTGCTATAAATATGACTCAGTATTTGGTACATATATTCTTTGAAAAATGCAGTTGTATCAAGCAACTACTAACAGCAGCTAAATGGTGGCTATATAGTATAACCGAATAAGCAGCAGCTCTTTTCAAAGCAGCAACTTCCTTTCAGTAGCATAAGTGTGAAGAACAGCATTACCGTATTTACTCGAATCTAAGCCGCACTTTTTTCCCTGTTTTTGTAATCCAAAAAACCGCCTGCGGCTTAGAATCAAGTGCAAAGCAAGCGGAAGTTCTGAAAAATGTTGGTAGGTGCCGCCACTAACTTCTGCCGTCGAATACATGTAGCGCTACACAGGCATGCTTTGTAGGCACAAAGATAAATACTGGCGCCAAAACCTCTGCGTCAGTAAATAAATTTAAAAAAAAAGGTGGTAAACGACCTTTTTTTTCTCCGCTCCGAGGTTCGACCACTACATTTTCGTACATTATCCAACGGAGTAAATACAAACTCCGTATTGTTCATCTTCAGATGTTGCAGAAATTCAATGTACTACGAAAATCCGACTGGCAAGACTGTTTGGGATGTTTGTCAATATGGCCAACTCTACGTTCTGAATTTTTTCCTACCTGTGAGAAGAGATGGTTGCTAATAGGAACCTGATGAAATATGAATCACATGCAGTATTCTCTTCACCATAAGAATAATACGAATATAAACATTTTGCCATGTATTCTTTCGTGTTTGCTGCTATCTCATTTAAATCCTGTCTGCCTAATAAACTACGAAACTAGAGTGAGACAACAGCAAATGCGGAAGAATATACGTATCGTGTCATGTTTATATTTGTATTATTCTTTTGCCTAGTAGTGATACAGTCAGAAATGAAGCACGGCAATTGACTAGATTTTTAAATCTAAGATTACTCTAATTTCTGTGTAGAATTTTCAAACGGAGAAAAATTTTCACTTAACTCTCGTTCAGAACATGTTCTATCATACGCGGTCTATTATTTGGTTCTTGTTGATCATTATCAAAGAAAGCAGCAGTGTAAGTAACAACAGATAGCAGTCTCTTGCCATTGTTTCGCTAATGAGACGATTCCTCTCTTTTTTTTTTCTTAATTGTAAGCGGCTTTAGCGTGCACAAAAGCAAGCCATGCCGTGAGCGGCGACAGGCTGTAAACACGCACTATCAGAATGCGACAAACAATGCATGACACAGTACAGTAATGCATTTTCAGCTTAGAGTGACGTAAACACCTATTACAAAGAAAACGGCACTTATCAGATCAAAGCAAAATAAGCAATCGATTCAAACCAGACGAAGCACGTGAAAAAGGAAGGGTACGCTTATAAATACGAACGGAGCGCCTGATGCATAGCAATGGCTGCCTGGTAAAGCTTAACTGCTAAGCTTACGACTCGAACCAAACTACTGTAGGTGTATCGTCATTCATTCGAACTAAATTGTGTCTCATATTACAATGAACCAACTTTGTTTCAATTTGGAGGTGTGGCCTAAAACTTTTCTCTCCCCTTGAATTTCGAGTCTCAAATTTCAGGTGCGGCTTAGATTCGGGAATTTTTTTTTTTTTCCTTTATTTCGGGTCTCATTTTTCAGGTGCGGTTTAGATTCGAGTGCGGCTTAGATTCGAGTAAATACGGTAAGCAGTATGCAGATTAAGTTCTACAATTTCTTGTCTGTTGTTAATGTATACCTTGACTCGGTCTATGAAGGTTCTTCTTGATGGAATCTACGGAAACGATGAATTAAACATACTGCTGCAGGAACTATACATCCCACAACTCTCACCTGTACTTTTCTAAATGTAGTGGCATTGACAATTAAGACTGTAGGATCAATATGATATTGTGCCACGGAACAATAGTAACAAGTTGTCTGTCTGAATCACACTCTCAACCAAAATTCACTTACAAGAAACACACACACACACACACACCTCTGTGCTTCCACTGTGCCAGCTGGGCACACAGTATTGTGATTGCACTTTGGCAGCTGGAGTAGATTGGAGTGAGAGAGGGGTTATGGTGAGTAGCTAATTGCTTGGAGGGAGAAACAGGTCAGCTGGCTAGGAACGAGGGACAGAGAGCTGGAAGGTGCATGGGTATAGCACACAGTGAAGGATATGGGGTTGGAAGGGATTCAGAACAGAGGAAGGGGAAACCGTTCGGTGTGTGGTGTGGGGACAGTGGGTTAATGGAGAATGATGGCAGGATTGATGCAGCAGTGAAGAATGCATCGCATGGGTAGGTCCCATCTGCATAGTTAAGAAAAGCTAGTTGTGGATAGGAGGATCCATCAGCTGCTGAAATCGAGCATGTTGTGCACAGCCACTGGGTGGTCAACTTCGTTCTTGGCCACACTTTGGCAGTGAACATTCATTCTGGGGGACTGCTGGTTGGTTTTCATATCAACATAAAAAGCTGTGCAGTGATTGCATCAGAGTTGATATATGACGTGGCTGCTTTCAGAGGTGGCCTGGCCTCTGATGGGGTAGGATAAGTCTGTGATGTTCTACCAGAACTTTCCTACATATTTCTGTTCAGTACCATTCGACTGTGCTGTCCAATTAATGTGATCAGTAGAGTTCTGCTTTAGTCTACTCAAGTTTGATTTTGGGTTTAGATGTAATTTAGTTTTTGTTTTATAATTTTTGCCTTTAAAATGTTCCAGTCCACTGTCAGATTTGGTTCCCTTTTCTTCAGTTATAATCCTAGCTCTCTCTTGGTCAATACCTGCTTCTTTTAAATCGGGTAGTTCCCCTGCAACTATGCAAACCATGTAACCACTTTGTATAACCGTGTTGTTTCACACTACTTCATTCGAACGCAGTTTCTGTTATAGTGTCTTGTCATTGGTTGCACTGACTGGTCTAAATATTATGCTTACCAATTACATGGCTATTATGTTCCTTTAGGGCAATATGTCACTAAAATGTCTAGCAACCTGCATCGTTGGTAATTGCCAAACTCTGTTACATTTCTTCTTTTACTGATGAATGTGTAAGAACTAGTTGCATGCTTCCATTCTGCTCTCGTAGTGTAGGTGCAGCTATGCTGTGAAAAGTTCAGATAAGCATGATCCCACTAGTAACTAAATGTTTGGAGATGCAGAGAGGTGTTTTTGAACATATACTAATATATATGTTTTATGGAAGAAATGCTGTCACTGATAGTTTACTAAAAATATCACAAATGACCACTCGTACTGAAAGTAGTAGGTATTTTTACCATCTTCACATTGATAAGTTTTGTAGTTATTTCTGTCCTATGGCAATCAATTTATTTTTAACTGATTATTACTTTGAATAATGAATGAATGAATAATTCTACCAACAATTGTTATGCTCAACATTAAAGAAATTGTAATTGTACAGTATGTATCATTTAAGAAACAGTGTACAAGGTGTGTTAAAAAAAATCTCAAGAATATTTTAATTTTGCAGGTTGCATTAATCTGATACATACGATTCTCATTGTTGTGTTAGTAAGTATATCTACAGACTGGTAGCCATGTTGTTGTTGTTGTTATTGTCTTCAGTCCTGAGACTGGTTTAATGCAGCTCTCCATGCTACTCTATCCTGTGCAAGCTTCTTCATCTCCCAGTACCTACTGCAACCTACATCCTTCTGTATCTGTTTAGTGTATTCATCTCTTGGTCTCCCTTTATGATTTTTACCCTCCACACTGTCCTCTAATACTAAATTGGGGATCCCTTGATGCCTCAGAACATGTCCTACTAACCGATCCCTTCTTCTAGTCAAGTTGTGCCACAAACTTCTCTTCTCCCCATTCCTATTCAATACCTCCTCATTCGTTATATGATCTACCCATCTAATCTTCAGCATTCTTCTGTAGCACCACTTTTCGAAAGCTTCTATTCTCTTCTTGTCCAAACTAGTTATCGTCCATGTTTCACTTCCATACATGGCTACACTCCATACAAATACTTTCAGAAACAACTTCCTGACACTTAAATCTATACTCGATGTTAACAAATTTCTCTTCTTCAGAAACGCTTTCCTTGCCATTGACAGTCTACATTTTATATCCTCTCTACTTCGACCATCATCAGTTATTTTGCTCCCCAAATAGCAAAACTCCTTTACTACTTTAAGTGTCTCATTTCCTAATCTAATTCCCTCAGCATCACCCGACTTAATTCTACCACATTCCATTATCCCCATTTTGCTTTTGTTGAGGTTCATCTTATATCCTCCTTTCAAGACACTATCCATTCTGTTCAACTGCTCTTCCAAGTCCTTTGCCATCTCTGATATAATTACAATGTCATCGGCGAACCTCAAAGTTTTTATTTCTCCATGGATTTTAATACCTACTCCAAATTTTTCTTTTGTTTCCTTTACTGCTTGCTCAATATACAGGTTGAATAACATTGGAGAGAGGCTACAACCCTGTCTCACTCCCTCCCAACCACTGCTTCCCTTTCATGTCCCTCGACTCTTATAACTGCCAACTGGTTTCTGTACAAATTGTAAATAGCCTTTTGCTCCCTGTATTTTACCCCTGCCACCTTCAGAATTTGAAAGAGAGTATTCCAGTCAACATTGTCAAAAGCTTTCTCTAAGTCTACAATTGCTAGAAATGTAGGTTTGCCTTTCCTTACTCTAGCTTCTAAGATAAGTCGTAGGGTTAGTATTGCCTCACGTGTTCCAACATTTCTACGGAATCCAAACTGATCTTCCCCAAGTTCGGCTTCTACCAGTTTTTCCATTCGTCTGTAAAGAATTCATGTTAGTATTTTGCATCCGTGATTTATTAAACTGATTGTTCAGTAATTTTCACATCTGTCAGCACCTGCTTTCTTTGGGATTGGGATTATTATACTCTTCTTGAAGTCTGAGGGTATTTTGCCTATCTCATACATCATGCTCACCAGATGGTAGAGTATATCTACAGATTGGTAGCCACATTGGATGTTTATTGTACAGTCTGTTGTCAGTCATCATGAGGGTTACATGTGTTTACTTACAAGTGGCACTTATTGATTTGTTTTAAAAATAGATGAGAGAATTTTCTTATAAAAATTGAATAAAATGTGACAAATTTTTTACAAATGTTTAATATGTTCTTGGCAAGTCTGCTACACGCAAAACAAGGGTTTATAAATGGTGTAAGTATTTCCAAGATGGCCATGAAGACAATGAGCTTTCTGGACATCCCATTACATCCACAACTGAAAAAGTGAAAGAAGTTATTATGAACAACTGCCCAATCACAATCAGAGAAGTTGCTGATGATGGCAATTCAACCATCATGCCATGAAATCTTGTGAATGTTTTGGGTAAGAGACATGTAACAGCAAAATATGCACCAAATGTATCTGCTTACACTTCATTGCTTGTTTGTGAATTTTTGGCTGAAAAACAACACTGTAACGGTGCTGAGGCTCCATGTTCATCAGATATGGCCCATGCAACTTTTTTCTGTTTCTCAAAATAAAGAGAACCTTAAAGTATTGTTGTTTTAAAAGCATACATGATATTAAAAACATATCACTGAAAGAACTAAGTGCTATCCCAAAGATCGAGTTCAGAAGTATTTCGGGGATTGGAAGAAGTGCAGGCATAACTGTATATCTCATGGGGACTTTTTTGAAAGAGATAACATTAATGTAGATGAATAGATAAAATTATTTGCAAAAATGAAAATTCCTGATACTTTCTAAACACACCTTGTATGCTACAGATCATTGGGCACATTAAAATAAAAAAAAATAATAATAAAGCTAAACCTTGACCTGAAACAGAACTCTTTTAACTCAAGTACCCTAAAGCCCATTGCACTAACTGGGCAGCACAGTTACACAGTATTGCATCAAGAATCATTCTAGTGGCTGGCAAAGTTTGAGAAGACCAGCCTTGTGCATTGTTTCAATGAAGCTCACAATTTGCAGCACTGATCATGGCCCTTTGGTTCTGAGTCAAGTGGAAGGACTGAACCAGGGGCTTCAAAGATTCTGTGACAAGCTAGGCTGCAACTTCCTGGACTTGTGCCATAGGTTTGAGAACTGTAGGATCCCCTTAAATGGGTCAGGTATGCACTACACATCAGAGGCTGCTACTCAAGTAGCTGACTGTGGATGGGGTGCACATGAAGTTTTTTTTAGATTAGGTGACTCTTCAGTCCAGATAATGATAGCTGTAGGAAACCCAGAAGTATCAGTGTAAGAGTAAAAGAAATGCCTGCTGCAGGTGAGAGTACAAAAATCCTGATGGTTAACTGCCAAAGCATTCACGACAAAGTGCCAGCGTTTGAAGCATCAGGAAAAGCAGTGAAACTCATATAATACTACATACAGAAAGCTTTTCAAAACCTGAAATTGATAGCAGTGAGATTTTTGGGGAAAACTTAAGTGTATATTGAAAGGTTAGGCAAATAGGAAATGGAGGCGGTGTATTTGTCACAGTAGACTTGCAGTGGCAAGGAAAGCGTTTCTGAAGAAGAGAAATTTGTTAACATCGAGTGTAGATTCAAGTGTCAGGAAGTCGTTACTGAAAGCATTTGTATGGAGTGTATGGAAGTGAAACATGGATGATAAATAGTTTAGACAAGAAGAGAATAGAGGCTTTCAAAATGCGGTGCTACGGAAGAATGCTGAAGGTTAGATGGATAGATCACATAACTAATGAGGAGGTACTGAATAGAATTGGGGAGAAGAGGAATTTGTGGTACAATTTGACTAGAAGAAGGGACAGGTTGGTAGGATATGTTGTGAGGCATCAAAGGATCACCAATTTAGTATTGGAGGGTAGCGTGGAGGGTAAAAGAGACCAAGAGATGAATACACTAAGCAGATTCAGAAGGATGTAGGTTGCAGTACGTACTTCAAGATGATGAAGCTTGCACGGAATAGGGTTGCATGGAGAGATGCATCAAACCAGTCTCTGGACTGAAGACCACAACAACAACAGACAAGAAACTCCACTGAGAAAGAAATTGAAGCTTCATGTGAGATAGTTCAGGGAAGACTCAATATCAGTGATGGGCATCAAATGATAATTAGATCCTTCTGTCAACCACCAGACTCATCTCCTGGTGCACCTGAAAACTTGAGAGAAAACCTCAGCTCACCTGTACATAAGTTCCCCATCGTCCAACAGCCGATTGTGAAAATTACAGTACTCAGAATAGGAGCAAATGGGGGAGATGGTGTTGAGGTTCTGGAGGAATGTGGATAGCGTGTCCTCACCCTTGATCCAGATCACAAAGGTGTCATCAATGAATCTGGACGAGGTGAGGGGTTTAAGGTTCTGGGTGTTTAGGAAGAATTACTCTAGATGGCAGAGGATCGTGCCATGTCAGTGCCCACTGGTCTAAAAGATTCTCTCAGTAGGGGCAAGCAGCCACAATGGGACATCTGTGTGGTTGGTTTTATGGACTTTAGGAAGCATGTAGAAGGCATGAGTGCAGGGACTGGTTCAGATGAGGTGAGAAGTGGTCTCCCAGGAGAGCTTCTGAGATGGGCCTAAGGACTTGAGGAGAGACTGAAGATCCTGCTGGACTTCTGGAATGGGATCATTGTGGCAGGGTTTTGTAGGTGGATGTAACTGACAGCTGGCAGAGTGATTTTGCCAGGTAATCCTTGCACTTCAAAATAACAGTGGTGGAGCATTTTTCAGCTGTTAGGATTATACAGTTGGGATCAGTGTTTTGGTGGTGGACTGCAGTTCTTTCTGCAGATGTAAGGTTAGTTCGCTTGTTGAGGGGTTTGGGGAATGATGGTGCGGCAAGAGTCAAGGTTAAGAAATTCTGGAAAGGTAACGGGGTGATTTGGGGGCAGTCAGTGTGGATCATGGTTGAATGGAGGACTGAATTGAGTCAGGCAGGTTTCAACATCGGTGTTTAATTGAGTCGAAGTGGTAAGGTTGGTGGCAAAAAAGTGTTTCCACCACAGGGACCGGGAGAAGGACAGAATGTCTTTAATGATTCCTGCATGGTTGAATTTATAAGTGGCGCTTTCGAATTTATGAGTGGAGCAAAAGCTGAGGCCTTTGAAAGGACTGATACTTCTGTGGGGCTAAGGCTTTTGGAGAAAAGGTTTATGACTGTGTATTGGGTCTCTCTAGGTTTTGGATTTGTTTGGTGGTGGGAGGGAGTTTTGAAAGTTGGGTTAAATGTAGTAGGTGTGCGAAACTGGGCTTATCAGCTATGAGGAGATGTGGGGTCACAAACATCACCTATCGCATCAAAGGCAGGGCTACCTGTGAAACCAGTCATGTGATCTACAACCTAGGCTGCAACCACTGTGCTGCATTCTATGTGGGCATGATAACCAGTAAGCTGTCTGTCTGCATGAATGTCCACCAATAAACTGTGGCCACGAGACAACTGGACCACCCTGTTGCTGAGCACCAAATCGACGTTCTTCATTTCAATGACTGCTTCATGGCCTATGTGATATGGATCTTCCAATCAACATCAGTTTCTCTTAATAGTGCACGTGGGAACTCTCCCTACAATATATCCTACATTCCCAAAACTCTCCCAGCCTCAACCTTCATTAGTCATTGTCCTCACCCATCTAGCCCTTTCCCTGTTCCCATTCCAGCACCACATAGCTCTCTATTCCATCAATACACCAAGTCTTTTTACTTCTCTCCTTTTTCACTAACCCCCTCTCTCCCCTGCCCTCCATCTAACCTGTGACAGCATCTAGCTGCCCTACCTTCTCTCCACCTCTCCCCTGCAAGCTTCCCAGTAGCGCTTTACCGTCCCGCACCCCCATCCTTCTATCCCTCCCCCAGTCTCTTCCTTATCTCCACCCAGTTGCCCCTCCCATCATGCGCTGCTGCTGCTGCTGCTGCTCCTTGCAGTCTGGCTTCAACTGCTAGAGACTGTGGTCATGTGTGTGAGTTGCATTTGCGCGACTCTCTCTCTCTCTCTCTCTCTCTCTCTCTCTCTCTCTCTCTCTCTCTCTCTCTGTGTGTGTGTGTGTGTGTGTGTGTGTGTGTGTGAGTGTGTGTTTGTTTGTTTTGACTATTTTTGACAAAGGCCTTGTTGGCAGAAAGCTTTTTTTGTGACAGTCTTTTTGCTGTGCCTATCTGCGACTCAGAATCTCTGCTATATGGTGAGTAGCAACTTCCCTTCTCGCAATATTGTTACCCATCTCCTTCTACATATATATAAAATAGAGCCCCAACCACTGTTTCTGCTGTGTGTTCGGGCTAACCTCACAAACTACTTTAGGGATTTTGATACAGTTTTCACTAACAGCTCGACTGATCCATGAGAAAAATTTGGGTATATAATTTATAAATATTTCATGTCAATTGCATGAACTATGATGAATTAAATTTCCCCACCACTGTGAAAATGATGCCATTGCCATCTAGCAATGAATGTCAAAACTCCTCGGAGCCATCCATAAAAATTATAAATTAAAGTTCCCTGCTATGTTATTTTTTTTTTTTCCTGTACATGAAGGATCTCGCTAACAGACTAACAGATAGACTGAGTCACGTGGAATATTTGAAGCACAAGAGGTAGGCGTAAGGATGCCCAACATAAGGTTTAGTGGTATGGACCTGATTATCATAGCCTCTTCATAGGCAGCATCGCTCTTGGTCATCTCGAAGCTGAAAGTCTAAATTAGCGTAGAATGGTATCTGGTCAAAAATGTAAATGATATCACAATTTGTATTGCACTAACACACACATTTATTCTTCACTACATTCGATTATTACAATGGTGATCACTTTGTTAACTGTGAAAATATATTAGTGCACTGAATCAGACCAGCTCCTACAATTGTGTATCAACTGTCCAATACCGAAGTTACTTGTTTGATTGTGGCACATAATGCAGTTCACATTTATTCAACAACATCACAGTTCACACTTTGCACTACCTTGTACTAATTTATCAGAGCAGTATACACTGTGTTGCTTCAATTAAATCAGTCCATAATGAGAACCACAATGTCCAAAAATCAACAATATTATGAAAAGGATAGCTGCAACTCACCATATAGTGGAGATGCTAAGTCATTTATGGCTTGACCTCCCACTTTCAAAATTCTACAGAAGTGTGGGCCATTTGGGGAAAGACGCCTTCGGGATGCACCAGTTATCCATAGTGCCATTAGATTAGATCTTCCGCAACACTTCTTGTCATGGCTCTACATCCCCACCCGCAATTCAGCTACTTGGGTGAGGAAATCTTCGAGTGTACGTCATCTTCTTCCATTGTCTACTGTCCTCTTTCACCCCCATGACAATATTGGATTTCTTACCCTGTGGTGGTAGCCCCCTGACAACACAGGGATCGCACTGCCGATGCAGAACTGCAACCTCCCCATATATGCCAAGGAGTAGATGCCTGTCTTCTAGGGGCATCAGGACTCCCGGCAATGACCATTGTGCCAGATGGCCTTTGCTGTGGCTGGGTGGCACCTGTGGGGAGAGCCCCTTATCAGAGTGGGTGGCTTCAGGGCAGTTGACCCGCAGTGAAGCAGACCAAGTCATCTTTTGCTGGGGACTGAATGGGCCCAGCAGTCTCTAAGAATGGGAAGGTTGATTAGAATTCTGACACGTATGACCCTAAATCGTTTCCCTTCCTAACATCATCATGGGAGTAATGTAGGGCTACAGAACGAAGAGTGTCACATTCGCCTTGTTGCTTACTGTACAGAAGAAACAATGGGAACTCCTTTCTGGATATGAAGCATCTGTTTTTTGTTGAGCACCCGGAGGATAAGTATGGGGAAGTGACAGCACTATCCAAAATGAGCAATGGTTTGGTTTGATTCAGACAACTTCCCCAACCCAATCCCAGGTGTTTCATGCATGTGATAACCTGGGTGACATTCTTGTTTCAGTCACTCCACATAAAAGCCTCAACATGGTCCAGGGAATTACTTTTCATTGCGACCTCCTGTTGCTGCCTGGCGACGAGCTATGTGCCAATTTGGAACAACAGGGCGTTCACTTTGTCCAGTGCATCTATAGGGTGCCTAAATCAATAGTGTTGCCACCGGTGCCTTCATCTTGGTCTTTGAGGGTGATTCGTTACCTGTAAAGGTCAAGATGATGGTATGGCGATGTGACATCAAACCTTATGTCCCTCCCCCTGTGTGGTGCTTTACATTCTGGAAATTCCGGCACATGTCCTCATGTTCTCCCAGTGCAATTCCAGCATGAAATGTAGAGACTGCAGACGTTCGCTGCATCCAAACACTCCATGTGTGTTGCCTCCCACCTCTTTCAACAGCCTTCAGCCTGAGATGCAACAGCCTCCTCTGGCTCCTCTTGCAAGGAAATTGGCTCTTGAGACTCTACCTTCCACAGTCCCCCCTGTGGTCAAGTGGACACCAGGGCACCAGCCAGTGACTGAAAGAGCCACTAGGTGCTGGCCGAAGGGCTTCGCAGTCTTCCTTAGTCCTTGAAGCTACATCCGAGAATCCCTCCCAGCAAGCCCCTAAGGAGTGGTGAGAGGGCAAACAAACAAAGAAGAAATCTGTTAGAAACCGGACAATCCTTTGCCCCCTGCATCACCACTCCCTAACAGTTCCGCTTCCGAGGACGAGGTGGAGATTCTGGCATCCCCTGAGGACCTAGATCTCGCTGGTGCCTCGGGTGCAATGGTACTGGCTGCAAACACTCAGCCAGTGGCAGTAGGTGTTGCTCAGGCATAATTTGCTTCCTTGGTCAACTCCAGAAAGCATCATACTCCAGTGGAACTGTTGCAGGTTTTTCTCCCACCTGGCTGAATTATGACAACTGTTAAGAGTTACACCTACTTTTTGCATTGCTTTTCAGGAAACCTGGTTTTTACAGTGCGGACCCCACCCTTCATGGCTATCAAGAGTACTACAAAAACCATATCGACTATGACAGACCGTCAGGTGGAGTTTGTACCTATGTCCTTACCACTGTCTGTAGCAAATATGTGCCCTTTAAACACCTTTAGAAGCTATGGCTGTCGGGATGAGGACAATGCAGGAAGTTACGATCTGTAATGTCTACCTCCCTCCAGATGGTGAAGTGCCAACCCATGTATTGGCTGCACTCACTTCTCAACTTTGTGAGGTAAGGGCGAGTTTTTGCGCCCTGAAAATATTCTAAGTTCAGAGTTGGCATGGTCGCACGAGCCACTTGGCAAGCTGGGGCTCGTCAGTGACTCGTGGCACCGTACGTTAGCCGGAGCAAGAGGGTAGCATCAGCGCGTGATACAGGCCGACCGCATGGCTGGGAATTCCATGTTGATGCTGTGATGAGGACTGTGCTTTGTGTTGATGAAGGAGATTTGTATGCCGGGAATGCCAAAGACGGCAGACTTTGTGAAACCATAATGGCAGATATTTCACAGTCCATGTAGAAATTAATAATAGCCAGAAGACTCATGATACCTTAAAAAGAAACATGTAAATTACCATTATTTGACAACGATTCTGATGGTCTATTCAGATTTTCAATATCTTTATTAGTTTAAGGTTTAGTATCTGTTTGTAAATTATACAAGTAACACCCAGCAACAAATTTCCAAAATCTAAACGGTTCATCCGATTTTGTTGATTGATGTGTCTTTAGAAAGCTATTAGTGTAAACCTAAATTGGTATGAATTACAGGCATGTAACTTGAATAGTACATCATTTATTGGAGGTCAAAGTGGCCGATTACTATTAATCACGTGAGGCTGTAAGTACTCCACAGCTACATGAAAATATGGTAGCAGCGTGCATATAAATATATTTATTCGTCTATGTCTTTGTTTATATCTGATATATGCTGTTCATGAGGAAACTGGTCAAATATTTACTGTGTTTTAGAAAGCACAGAGACATTAGGCTAATGGCCTGCTTTTGTTTCTATTCCTTTGACACATGTTTATTTGATTTGTTTAAGTATTTAATAATGTGTGTTAGGGCATGTTTATGGGCCAGCCGTAGGAATATTTATATAATTTCAAGTTCTTTAAATGTAAATCAAGTATTTTGTATACGTTTCAATATGTTTGTGAGTGTGCGTTGGCTTGGAGAAATGGTGGGAGCGCTCTAGCCATTACAGCACTCGTTAATGGAGAGACTGTGTGGAAGTGGGGGTGGAGCATTGGGTTGCACAGGACAGGGGGAGTGCTGGATGGGAGGCAGTGACGGGTGGTTGCACGAAAGACCTGGAGAGTGGAGCAGTTTACGTGTGGTCGCAGGAGATAGAAATATATCATAGTGCTGACTTGTGCACTTGTGAGTTTTCCGTGGCTTCTACAGCAAAGACGTAGTATGCATTTAGAAGTGAATATCTCGCGAGCTATGTTGTTGTTCATAACTAATTACGTGAATTAGGAATCTATTGTTTCCCTGTTATTCAACTTATATATTATTTAATTGCTGGACCATTGACACCATTAAGTGTTTTACAGTAATAAATGGCATTCTTAAAGGTACTTCTGCTATCTTACTCATCATTTAATGTCATTAAAATAGTAAGTGCAGATTTTGTTTAGTTGCAATCTTTCATTTATGAATTTGTATGTTACATTCAAAACTCACAATTGCTGAGGGATAGGAACTTTCGACTATTTGACGCATGTGTATATTCATATTGTATACTGTAGACTCAGCAGTATATGGCCTGTAATGCGGCAAGAATGTATCCCAGCCCCTAGACAACGAAACCAGCCAAAACTTTTAATATTTGAACTCTGAGTCTGAGACTACGTAGTTGAGGGCCTCATCACATTTTCTATTTCAAGGCCCGTAACTTGCCCCACCTTTTGTACTTATGGGTGATTTTAACACCCATAACCCTTTGTGAGGTGGAACCAGGGTTACTGACCATGGTAAAGATGTCTAGGACCTACTAACTCAATCCGACCTTTGCTTCCCAGATGCAGATGCCCCCAGACACTTCAGTGTGGCACATACTTGGCCATTGATCTCTTGTTCTGCAGTCCTGACCTTTCCCATCCATCCACTGGAGAGCTCATGATAACTTGTGTGGTAGTTACCACTTTCCACTCTTCCTGTCCCTATGCCAGCATCGCTCGTTTGGATACTTGCCCAGATGGGCTCTTCCCAAGGCTGACTGGGATGCTTTCACCCCCCGCTACCACTGCTGAATCTCCACTGTATTGCAACATTGATGTTCCACACCATCATTACTACCATTGTTGCCACAGCTGAATCGGTAATCCCTAGTTTCTCAGGTTGCCCCTGGCAGAAGTCAGTGCCTTGGTAGCGGTCGGAAATCAATGTGGCCATTAGAGACCACAGGCGGGCCCTCCAACATCATAAGCACCACCTGTCCCTGGAGAACTTCATTGCCTTCAAACAGCTCCATTCCCAGGTCCGCGTACTCATCAAATGACGGAAACAGGAGTGTTGGGAATTCTATGTTTCAACCATTGGAGCATGAACCTCTCCTTCCCAGGTTCGACCATGCTCAGACGACTTTACGGCTATCAGACCCCTGCAGGTGTACCTGGAATTTGTACTCATGGAGCTGTATCTGCTGATCTAGACATAATCGCAAAGTGTCTTCCAGGCATTAAGCTCACAGCTGAGAAGTACCACCCCGCCTTTTGTCTCCTCAAACAGCGAGTGGAAAGACAACAGCTATCTTTTGCTCCATGCCACACTGAGTCATATAATGCTCCCTTCAGAGAGTGGGAATTTCTCAGTGCCTTTGACAACTGTCCTGACACATCCCCTGGCCCAGACCACATCCTTTTCCAAATTCTTAAACATCAGTCAGCAGATTACCAGCACCGCCTCCTTGCCATCTTTAACCGCATCTGGAGCAATGGCAGATTCCTGTCACAATGGGCGGAAAGTATCATCGTTACAATGCTAAAGCCTGGTAAGAACCCACTTGATGTGGATAGCTATCATCCTGTCAGCCTCACCAACATTCTGTGCAAGCTGCTCGAATGTATGGTGAGCCAGCGGTTGTGTTGGCTCCTTGAGTATCGGGGCCTTCAGGCTCGGTCCCAGAGTGGTTTTAGCCAGGGGCGCACCACCATTGACTACTTGGTCCACCTGGAGTCTGAAATTCGATCGGCCTTTTCCCAGTGACAACACCTTATTGCTGTCTTCTCTGACCTGGCAGAGGCCTATGATACCATTTGGCGACACCATATCCTCACTACTCTGCATGAGTGGGGTCTCCGGGGCCTGCTCCCCCTATTTTTATGTGGAACTTCCTGTCGCTCTGCGCTTTCAGAATTCATGTTGGTGCTTCCCTCAGTGCATGTCATATACAAGAGAATATGGTCCCGCAAGTCCCGCAGGGCTCATTCTTGAGTGTCCCATTATTTTTACTTGCCATCAATGGTCTTGCACTAACAATAGGGTCCTCAGTATCTCCCCTCCTATATGCTGATGATTTTTGTATTTCCTTCTGCTCCTCTTCTATTGGTGTGGCTGAATGCCAGCTGCAGGAAGCCATATGGAAGGCACACCTGTGGGGCCTCACTCACAGCTTTCAGTTTTCAGCCACCAAGACTTGCATCGTGCACTCTGTCACCATCATACTGTCCACCCCCATCCAGAACTATAACTTGATGACCAACTACTTGATGTAGTGGAGACTTACTGCTTTTTGGGATTGGTCTTTGACACCCATTTAACTTGGTTTCCCCCACCTTTGTCAGCGTAAAGACAAGTGCGGGCAGCCTATTATTCGATGCCTGAGCCACACCGACTGGGGCGCTGATTGTCCTGCACTGCTGCAGCTGTACAAAGTCCTCACACAGTCCCAAATTGACTAGGGGAGCTTAGTGTATGGTTCAGCATCACCCTCCGTGCTGTGTCTGGTGGATCCTATCCACCACTGTGAAGTTCGGCTCGCAACGAGAACTTTCCAAACGATCCCAGTGTACAGTCTCCTCATGGAAGCTGGCATTTCTCCATTGTGGCTATGGTGGCAACTACTGCTTGCAAATTATACTGCCCACATTCATAGTTCACCTCGTCATCCAAATCGCTGTCTCTTTTTCCCTAACACGGCCCTCCATCTCCCACAACGGTGGCTCAGAACAGGGTATTCCCTTGCTGTCTATGTGGTCATTTCTTACTGGACTCGACGCTTTCCTTCTATCACCTTTCAGTACACCTCTATGGTCCGTGCCTTGGCCACAGCTTCACCTGAACCTATCGCAAGGCCCAAAAGGCTCAGTTCCACCTGAGACCCTCCGCCACCAATTTTTCTCTCTTCTCGGTGAGTTCCAGGGCTCAGAAATAGTCTACACTGATGGATCATTGGTTGATTGGTCTTGTTGGCTTTGCTTATGCTTACATTGGACATACTTGCTCCTTGCTGGATGGCTGCAGTGTTTTCAATGCAGAGTTGGTAGCCATCTATCACAACCTTCATCATATGTAGTGATTCCTTAAGCAGCCTACAAGACCTCGATCAGTGCTTCCCCTGACATCCTTTGGTAATGACTATTCAGGGGTCTGTTTATGCCCTCGGCAACAGAGAAGGTACAGTGGTCCAGCAACAGTGACGGTACAGTGATCTTCAGTTGGACTCCAGGACATGTCAGGATACTGGGCAATGAACTTGATGACAGCCTGGCCAAACAGGCTACATGTAAACCAACTATGGAGATCGGCCTGCCAGAGACTGATCTCCGATCGGTCTCCGCCATAAAGTTTTCACTATCTGGGATACTAAATGGTGCACCCTTAGTGCACCAAATAAACTCCATGTTATCAAGGACACAACGAATGTGTGATGGTCATCCATACGAGCCACTCACAAGGACTCTTTTGTCCTCTGCCAGTTCCGCATCAGCCAAACTTGGCTAACACATGGTCACCTTCTCCGTCGCGAGGACCCACTTGGTGTTGCTGTGGCTCCCATATGCCTCTCATCCACATGTTGTTGGACTGCACAATTTTAGCCACTCTGCAGAAGACTTTTAACCTTCCCAGCACCCTACCTATGGTGTTGGGTGACAATGTCTCAATGGCTGATTTAGTTATATATTTTATTTGTGATGGGAGTTTTTATCATATAATCTAAGGATGGGCATCTGGCCTTCTCTCCCAGGCCTCCACCCTCTCTCCATTTTACCTCTTTGTCACTCTTTCTTTGAATTTTGTTTACTTTGTAGTTCATCTTTTGCCTGAGCATGTTCTTCGGGCCTTGTCTTTTAGGCTGGAGATTTTAGCATGTTGCAGAGTGGCTGGCTCATGCTTGTTATTCTTGTTATCAGCCAGCCCAGTATGTCTGAGATATGATTTTAATACCTCCCTCTATTTTTCTCTTTAGTGTACATTTCCCCCTTTTGGTTTGATTCTTTTGTTTTCTCTTTCAGGGTGGTTTCCCATGAGTTTTACGCCATTTTACTTTCCCCAATTCCTTGTGGGAATTGTTTTATCTTGAGACTTGTTTGCACGAGGAAAAAGGGACTGATGACCCTGGAATTTGGTCCCTTTATACTCCAAAGGAACTAACCGACAAAAGGACTGTCACAAAATGAGCTTTCAGCCAACAAAGCGTTTTTCAAAAATAGACAACAGGCATATAAAAGTAATGCATCAAATGAATATATTTCATAATTTATGTTGGTGACTAGTTTTAGCATAAATTTCTTTAGCCTGTATAATACTTAAATTCATGATTTGTGATTTTTTTTTTTTTTTTTTAAATTTGTGATTTATGTTGACATATTTGTAGCTAAGTGTCTTGACATTGGATTGTAAGTTGTTTGGCAACAGATGCGCATGCGCATGCGCGCTCACACACACACACACACACACACACACACACACACACACACACACACACTCTCTCTCTCTCTCTCTCTCTCTCTCTCTCTCTCTCTTTTGAATCACGACATCCATCTATATAACCCAATGTGGGGATTGTATGATGTAGCATAATGGATTCTTCCCATCTGTTACATTTTTTCTGCTCCCGGAGACAACCAAATATTTTTTTCTTACTAATTATTTTCTTACTTTCAATACCTTTATCTATTTGGCATGTAACACATATCTGACTCTGCAGTAGCGTAACTTTTGCGAATGTACTCCTGTAGTTAATTGATTGGTAAAGGAAGTTTTTGATGGGAATAACTGGCTTCAGTAAGTGGTATAATATTAATTGTGTGTAGACAAAAAAGGGTTTTACTATGGTCAAATATCTCTATCAACTGAAGCAGCAAAGCTTGAATTTTTAGGGACTGCTAATTTTCATTGCAGATTTTGTCCTAACCACTGACAGATTCCAAACTTTGGCTACGTAATTTTTATTACTTAAGCTTTTCTGTACAAGGTGACATACAGTACTGATTAATTACCTCCATATTTAATAATTTCATGCAATTTATCCTGATTTGCAATGTGGTATTCATACATGCAAACAACGGGATCCACATCATGTAAGAATAATAATGTCCCTGTATTTTTCTGAATTTCTAACCAGTAACATTCTCTATAAATCAGAATCACATCAGTTCACATAACTCATTCAAAACAGTCAAATTCAACCAATCTGAATTTTATAGCATCATATAATTTACAGAATAACACTTTATTCTTACGCCTATCTTTAAGTAGTCAGACATCACCCAAAATTGACAGTTCATGATTAGAAAGCCCACGAGTAAGATCTACCTCGGGTGCACTCTCAGTGTTGGTTCAAGTGGCAGTAATGCATGTTCTGCATGCAAAAAATGTGCCACAACATCCATGAAACTCAATAACACTAATTTTTGACAACTTTCAAGTGGTTTCTGTAGATCAGATTACAGAATAGTTCGACTGGCCTGTGTTGTAATTAGTAAAGTAGTGTTGAATGCCATTATCATCACAGCAAGTGATTTTTGGACATGAAAATCAAAATCAAAATATGGCTTCAGCTGTCAAAGACTGTGTGTGTGTGTGTGTGTGTGTGTGTGTGTGTGTGTGTGTGTGTGTGTGTGAGAGTGCGCGCACGCATGTCTGTTGCCAAATAATTCATAATCCAATGTCCAGACACGTAGCTACAAATATGTCAACATAAATCACAAAGTATGAATTTAAGTGTTATACAGGCAAAAGAAATTTATGCTAAAACTGGCCACTAACATAAATTATGAAATATATTCATTTAATGCATTACTTTTATGTACCTATATATACACCAGATACTGCAGACAAAAAACAAAGCTTTACAATCTTTTATAAAAATGTATAACAACATTCTTTTCAAAATTTTGATTCGCTATATTCCTTGCGAAAATGGTTGAATTACAGACACGTGCTTCTATTCATAGCCTACCACTGTCCCGGTAGTGAGTTCATTTACAATGTCTATCATCACTGTCTTGCTCAGCAGTTACACAAAAAGATACAGGCAAAATACTCTACTAAATACTCTTTATCTCTACACCTGTAATAAAATATTTTTGATCTACTCAGACTGTGGTTGCCTATTGGAAATACATATAGATATCCTTATAGTACAATAAAAACATTAAAAATAATGGAAAAGGCATGTCTCATGTTCTCCTACATTAGCATTCTTAACAGAACCCAAAAGTCATATTTCAATAAAATCTTCAAAATGTTACTTAACATGTCCCAAATACCAGTGTAAAACCCTCTCAGAATATTCATGATACTTATCAAACAATGGAAAATCCGGAATGGAATGTAAACAATATGAGAGAAGGAAAGTTGCTACTCACCATATAGCGGAGATGCTGAGCCGCGATAGGCACAATAAAAAGATTCACACAATCATAGCTTTCAGCCATTAAGGCCTTTGTCACCAGGAGACACACGCACACGCGCGCGCGCGCGCGCTCGCGCGCACACACACACACACACACACACACACACACACACACACACACACACACACACACACACACACGCAAGCGCAACTTGCACACTCATCTGCAGTCTCAGAGAGCTGTGTAGTTTCAGCTCTTTGAGACTGCAGATGTGTGTGTGTGTGTGTGTGTGTGTGTGTGTGTGTCCGTGTCCATTTTTTTTCCCCAGAAGTGCTGTAAGTTACATACAGAACATCAAATGTTGATTCAGTCAAAATATAGATGTTTCACCATAGTAAAAACCATATCTGTCTGTACACAATTAGTATTATACTACACTCCTGGAAATGGAAAAAAGAACACATTGACACTGGTGTGTCAGACCCACCATACTTGCTCCGGACACTGTGAGAGGGCTGTACAAGCAATGATCACACGCACGGCACAGCGGACACACCAGGAACCGCGGTGTTGGCCGTCGAATGGCGCTAGCTGCGCAGCATTTGTGCACCGCCGCCGTCAGTGTCAGCCAGTTTGCCATGGCATACGGAGCTCCATCGCAGTCTTTAACACTGGTAGCATGCCGCGACAGCGTGGACGTGAACCGTATGTGTAGTTGACGGACTTCGAGCGAGGGCGTATAGTGGGCATGCGGGAGGCCGGGTGGACGTACCGCTGAATTGCTCAACACGTGGGGCGTGAGGTCTCCACAGTACATCGATGTTGTCGCCAGTGGTCGGCGGAAGGTGCACGTGCCCGTCGACCTGGGACCGGACCGCAGCGACGCACGGATGCATGCCAAGACCGTAGGATCCTACGCAGTGCCGTAGGGGACCGCACCGCCACTTCCCAGCAAATTAGGGACACTGTTGCTCCTGGGGTATCGGCGAGGACCATTCGCAACCGTCTCCATGAAGCTGGGCTACGGTCCCACACACCGTTAGGCCGTCTTCCGCTCACGCCCCAACATCGTGCAGCCCGCCTCCAGTGGTGTCGCGACAGGCGTGAATGGAGGGACGAATGGAGACGTGTCGTCTTCAGCGATGAGAGTCGCTTCTGCCTTGGTGCCAATGATGGTCGTATGCGTGTTTGGCGCCGTGCAGGTGAGCGCCACAATCAGGACTGCATACGACCGAGGCACACAGGGCCAACACCCGGCATCATGGTGTGGGGAGTGATCTCCTACACTGGCCGTACATCACTGGTGATCGTCGAGGGGACACTGAATAGTGCACGGTACATCCAAACCATCATCGAACCCATCGTTCTACCATTCCTAGACCGGCAAGGGAACTTGCTGTTCCAACAGGACAATGCACATCTACATGTATCCCGTGCCACCCAACGTGCTCTAGAAGGTGTAAGTCAACTACCCTGGCCAGCAAGATCTCCGGATCTGTCTCCCATTGAGCATGTTTGGGACTGGATGAAGTGTCGTCTCACGCGGTCTGCACGTCCAGCATGAGCGCTGGTCCAACTGAGGTGCCAGGTGGAAATGGCATGGCAAGCCGTTCCACAGGACTACATCCAGGATCTCTACGATCGTCTCCATGGGAGAATAGCAGCCTGCATTGCTGCGAAAGGTGGATATACACTGTACTAGTGCCGACATTGTGCATGCTCTGTTGCCTGTGTCTATGTGCCTGTGGTTCTGTCAGTGTGATCATGTGATGTATCTGACCCCAGGAATGTGTCAATAAAGTTTCCCCTTCCTGGGACAATGAATTCACGGTGTTCTTATTTCAATTTCCAGGAGTGTATTTACTCAAATTCTTATCAAATTATTTCTTTACCAACTTAATTAATTATAGCAGTATATTAACAAAAATTAAGTTACAACAAAGTAACGTTTTGTAACTGTTACTACTTCACATATTTCTCATTACTTATCATTACGACCTCCTCATTACCTACGCTTCACATATTGCATTATACTTTGTTGTATTGTCACTTCTTTACTATGGTGAAATATCTCTATTAACTGAAGCAGAATACATACAGAATACAAAAAATAAATATGCATCAGTATCTATAACCATACTCTGCAAAACACCATGAGGGACATGACTGAGGTTATATCCTATTGTACCAGTTATTAGTATGCCTTACATTTCCATACACTTACGTTGGCATGGGAAAAATGATTGTTCGAATGCTTCTGTGCGTGCTGCAACTACTCTAATCTTGTCCCCACACTCACTATGTGAGCAATATGTAGGGGCTGTAGTATATTCCTAGATTTGAAATTTAAAACCAGTTCTTGAAACATTGTTAGTAGATTTTATCAGGTTCAGGAGTCTGCCAATTCAGTTTCTTCAGCATCTCGGTAACACTTTCTCATGGAGCAAACAAACCTGTGGCCATTCAAGCCGTTCTTCTCTGTATACTTTCAATATCATATGTGAGTTCTATGTGGTGAGGTCAAACATACTTGAGTAATATTCTAGAATTGGTGATTTGTAAGCAATCTCCTTTGTACACTGATTGCACTTCCCCAGCGTTCTACCAATAGACCGAAGACTACCACCAGCTTTACCCACAACTCAAACTGTGTGATAATTCCTTTTCATACCCCTACAAAGAGCTACACCCGGGATCTGTACGAATTGGTCAATTCCGACTGTGACTCACTGATATTATAGTCACAGGGTATTAGGTTTTTTCATTTTGTGAAGGTCACAGTTTTTCATTTCTGAACATTTAAAGGAAGTTGCCAATCTTTGCAGCTCATAGGTGTGGTACTGAGTAAAATGCTTTTCAGAAATCAAGAAATATTGCTCCTATGTGACTGCCACGATTCGAAGCTTTCAGTATGTTATGTGAGAAAAGTGTGAGTTCAGTTTCACACGGTCGATTTTTCCGGAATCCGTGCTGGCTGGCATGGAGGAGATCATTCTGTTCGAGATACCTCATTATGTTTGACCTCAGAATATGCTCTAAGACTCTACAACAAATTGGTGTCAAGGATACTGGACAGAGTTTTTTGAATCACTTCTACTACCCTTCTTATGGACTGGTGTGACCTGTGCTTTCTTCTAGCTACAGGGCACAGTTTTTTTGTTTGAGTGGTTTATGGTGGAGTTTTGTTAGAAGATGGGCTAAGTCAACTGCAAATTCAGTAAAGTATCTGATAGGGATTTCTCCATTCCCTGAAGCTTTGTTCAGTTTTAACAGTTTCAGCTGTTTCTCAACACCACTGACACTAATACTCATTTCATTCATCTTTTCAGTGGTACAACAATTAAATTGGGACAATTCTCCTGGGTTTTCCATTGTAAAGGAACATTTGAATACAGACTTAAGCATTTCAGCTTTTGCTTTGCTACCCTGACTTTCAGTTCCTGTCCCATTTGTTAGTCACTGGACACTAACTTTGGTGCCACTAACACACTTTATATTCAACCAGAATTGCTTTTGGTTTTATGAAAGATCATTTGACAATATTCTGCTACAGTAGTCACTGAAGGCTTCACGTATTGCTCTCTTGACAGCCAAATGTATTTCATTCAGCATCCCTCTATCTATAATACTATGCTTTATTTTACACCTATTATTCAACAGTATTTCTCCATACCCCTTTTACAAATTTCTTTTAACTTGCTTTGTTGACACTTACATACCAATTAAGATCAGAAAACTGAGTTTGTTTTCAATTTACACAGAACAGGCTGGCCGATAACAATGTCAATATTACTCTGTTGTCACATAGCAGTTGTTTAAACAAAGGAAATGGCCTTTATTGTCACACTGTGGGTTGTTTATCGCTACAGGGCATGCGTGCGCGCGCACACACACACACACACACACACACACACACACACACACACTTTTTTTATGCTTGAATAATCCACATGGATAACGGGAATCATTGTGTTTAAGATGTTCTTTCCTTCTGGTACTATATGAACTTTTATTGACTCACATTGACTCACATATTTGCTGGTTACTTTAAATTTTCAATATTATCCCCAGACTTTCACTTATATTACAACATTATATTTTACTTTTTGGTAAATTAATCTGTAGCTGAAAGCAGTTTATTATTATAAGCACAAAGGGCTCCTCATTACTAATTTCATAAATAAAAGAAGACAACATGTTGTGTAGGCTGCTGTGGAAGCCAGCACTGACACAAATAAGGAAGGAGAGAAGTTGTGATGGCTGGTGGCAGGAAACCAAAATGACCTAGACATACACTTGCAGATCAATAGAACTCTTTACTTCTAAAAAAGGAAAGAAATATAACTTACATAACTAGCTTCTCATGCTTGTGCTTCCTGTGTCTCCTACATGCAATTAATTTGACACACTATTACTACTCACAGGTGCAGGCTAAGTATCATTTTCCTATGGCGCATTACTGATGCCCTCGAAGTCTAAGACTGAACTGGGGCCGACCAGCGATGGGTGGCTGGTTAAATCAGCATT
This sequence comes from Schistocerca piceifrons, assembly GCF_021461385.2. Taxonomy (NCBI): domain Eukaryota; kingdom Metazoa; phylum Arthropoda; class Insecta; order Orthoptera; family Acrididae; genus Schistocerca; species Schistocerca piceifrons. The sequence goes on from NC_060142.1 coordinate 58,254,691, forward strand.
GACAAACTTAACTCTGCCTTCCTGGAGGTGTGGTGCTGTCCGCTCTTTCCATTGGCATGTAGGTCAGCACCTTCTTGATGCCATTTCGCAGTGCTGTGCTGGTCGATGTGCAATGCTTTAGGACTGCACACAGCACATCATAAGCTGTAAACACTTCCATCTTCTTGTATTATTATAGTTCATCACTGCCAAGATTTTATGCACACACACTACAAATTATAATTATTAACTCATCACATCTTCTTATATCTAACATCATGCAAATTAGAAGGTGATTACTGCTGACCTCCAGTAAACACAAATGCATTGACCATTACATCTACATTAACAACTACTTTCTGTGCATTAAAACTGTCCCCATTACTTTTTGCAAATTGCTTACTTTACTATCAGCTCAAGAAATTCTTTCTAACTCCATCACACTATTTACTTTGTGGGTAATCCAATACTATGATTTAGTTGGAAATGCTAGAGACACTATTGAATGATAAACGCTTTATTAATGGTGTCCTTATACAAAGATTGCAGTGGTTAACAAGAACAACACAAAAACATGGCTGGAAACAGCACACATTGCAAAACAAGCCAAAAAAGTTAGTCCTCACAGAGGTGGTGGTCGACCCATAATCAGTCGACTGCTGTCACAGAGCCCCCACCATCTGGTAATACAAACATGTGGGGGGGGGGGGGGGCTGTAGAATGGATATGAGGCAGTGTGACCCAGTGTGTCATATCTGCCATGGGGGGGAAAGCTGAGGCTGGACTGTTCTTTGGGAGAAAGGAGGAAGTGAGGAACCATGTAATCTCGGTGCCAAAAAGGGGGTGTGGTGTGGACAACTTGCATGAGATGAGGGAATGTGAGGGGAGGAGGAGTGGGTTGAGGACATGTAGATAAGAGAGGTGGTTATGGTAAGCCTGGAGATGTAAGTTAAGGCAGTAATGTTGGCCTGGTCTGTGGAAGGAGGTAAAGTATTAAGTTTGAGAAGGGTAATGTGGGCACTGTTGGGGTTGCCAAAGGAGTGGGGAGGGGTATGGAAAAGGAAGAGGGTATCATTGTGGATCGGGATCAAAAGATCTTTGGGAATGAACAGCGAAATATTGACAAAGATCATTGTGACACTCAGTGGTGCTGGAGAGAGCTGAGTTGACAGAATGAGCACACGAGAATCACTTGTTCAGAGAACAGCACTGAGGGATTTACAATAGCACTGGGAGGAAGGGGAGTTGGAAGAGGATGCAAGAATTGGTATGCTTTGATCTAATTATGAGTCGCAACATTCAACTGGAGTAGGCTCACTGTATGACGGGTCATGTGTTGTGGTGTCTTCAATTGTTCGCACCGGTTTTACCCTGCATGGATACAGCTTGTGGCTTACCACTGAGGAGCATAGCAAAGGTGTTATTAGAGCACAATAGCACCTTGTGAGAGACAAAATAAGGTGTTTGTAAAGTTGCACTAACAGAGTCATCACAGAAAACGACATAGTAGCAGGTGGCTACGTTGCTGTGCATGAAGGTGCACAGAGCTGTGTGGGTGTGCGGAGGGGGCACACGAATGGGTGAGATAATGAGTTCGACTAATTTTGGTAGGTCAGAGAGGGGGGTGGGGTGGGGAGGAGGATCATAGTCCTCAACATACTCTGTGGGAAGGGCCAGAGGTTCACCACACTCAACCTCGGCTGAAGATGACTGACGATCCTCTCTGAAGATGGTACGTATGCACAAGAGGACCCACAGTAATGCTTCTGCCCAGCCACTGGCATGACACATGAGCATGCCAGCCAGTGAACAAAAGCGTGGCCTACTGAGTCAGCTGATATGTCAGCGAGGGAGACAGCCCCCACCCATCTACTAGTCCGGTCAAACATAGAAAGAATGTATTTGAAACCTTCTGAGGGAGACGGGGGACCAATCAGTTCAAGACATACATGGCAAAAGCATCCTTTTGGGATGTCAAAACATCCAAGAGGAGATAGTTCATGTTAACTGACGTCACTATGCTGGCAGGGAATGCATGTGTGCGCTCAGGAGCAGCAGTCGCTTTTGATGTTCAGCCAAACAAAGCACTTGGTAAGCAGGCATGTTGTGGCTTTGATGTCTGGGTGGGCTAGGTCATGAATGGCATTGCAGACTGTGCGTCCTAAGGCAGAAAGAACAATGGGATTTGGCGTGCTGGTAGATGTGTCACACAACACTGGAGTAGCTGATCCAGGTAGGAGTCAAGATTACACTATAAGGGATGTAGGCAACTCTTATAACAAATTCTGTATATCAGAGTCCTGTTGCTGCAAGTGAGCCATCTAGTCCAGGTCAAGGGTGAAGTAATGGAGTTAATTCTTGACATGTAGTCCGCAATGTCATTGTCAGCACATTTAATGTAACGGACATCTGTAGTTACTGAAAAATGAGGGCTATATCTCAAAAACAGCAAGAGAGGAGGTCAGTAGCAGGGTTATGTAATGCATCCTTGAGAGGGCAGTGGTCTGTAAAGATGGCAACCTTGTGACCTTCAAGCATTTCACTGTCTCATAAACAGCATATAACTCACTGTCAAAAGCAGACCTTTCTCACTGGGAGCAGGACAATTTCTTGGAGAAGAAACAAAGAGGCTGTGTGATGTCATCTATATGTTGCTGAATCATGGCACCGATAGAGGGGTCACTAGCATCTGTGGTAATAGAGATGTGTGCACCAGCGATGGGGTACATGAGTGTGACAGCATAGGAGTGTGCGACCTTGAAACTTTCAAAACCTTATAACATAGCATCAGACAAGCTCACTCTTCGTGATCTGGAATTGTTCTTGCCTGTTAAACTGTCCATGAGAGGGGCTTGAAGTAAGGCAATATGGGGTATATGGCACCTGAAAAAGTTAACCATACCTAGGCACCTGTAAAGATTATGGTAGGTTTCAGGTAGCGGTAGGTCGGAGATGAAGGTAGCATGATCAGAAGTCAGGCGAATGCCCACGGCAGTAGCTTCATGACCAAGGAAGGTGATGCTAGTGTGATGAAGTTGAGTCTTATCATGACTGATTTCAACAACATTGTCCATGACAACCACACATGACAGGTATTTGTTGAAACTTCCTGGCAGATTAAAACTGTGTGCCCGACCGAGACTCGAACTCGGGACCTTTGCCTTTCGCGGGCAAGTGCTCTGCCAACTGAGCTACCGAAGCACGACTCACGCCCGGTACTCACAGCTTTACTTCTGCCAGTATCTCGTCTCCTACATTCCAAACTTTACAGAAGCTCTTCTGCGAACCTTGCAGAACTAGCACTCCTGAAAGAAAGGATATTGCGGAGACATGGCTTAGCCACAGCCTGGGGAATGTTTCCAGAATGAAAGGTCCCGAGTTTGAGTCTCGGTCGGGCACACAGTTTTAATCTGCCAGGAAGTTTCATATCAGCGCACACTCCACTGCAGAGTGAAAATCTCATTCAGGTGTTTGTTGTGTTCTTCATCGGATGTCATTCAAATATCCATAGCAGAATGGCAGAAGTACTGAGTCAATAAAGCTCTACCAGGTGTGGGCAGCACTTTTCAGTCCACAAGGCATTTGAGTAGGCCGAATGGTGTAACAATTGCCACTTTCAGGATGTCGTCACTGTGCATAAGGATGTGATGTGCAGCTGTTGTGTGAAGTCTAGGATGTGTGGAATGGGATAACTGTCATTTTCTGTGTGTGCTAACACGGTAGTCTCTGCACAACCTGTAGGTTCCATTTTTTTTAGGGACCAGGTGGATAGGCGAAGACCACGTACTGGAACAAGGGCAGATTATACCCGCATCTATCATTTCCAGCACAGCATCCTTAGCGTGGTGTAATTTGTTAACTGTCATGCACCTTACCTTGTAAAGGATGGGAGAGACTTCCGTGGTCATTAACCTATGACATGTACCATTGGAAATAGCCATGAAACATGAAGAAGGGGTGGCAATATTACATGCAACACTGATTCAAGAGTAACTGACCTGTCGAGTCTGTGGAATGGTAGAATGTGTGCCATTGGCCAAAGTTGCAGCACATGGTATCTCAGCAGGAAGAGCATCAACTGCGTAACATGCATCTGTCAGGTTGTCAGAATCATTTGCGACAGCCAATGGAGCATTTGTTGCTGGCACACACGGCATCAGTGTTATGACATTGGAGTAACAGCTCAACGAGGGAGTTGATGAGTTGAGCTATCAGAAGTATACACTCGGATGATGGATGCATGAGCGTGTCACAGCAAGATGTGGAGGTGTAGACAGCAGAGTGAAGGAACCTGGTATGCGTGTGCCTGAAGTATGATGCAACAGCACAAAAGACTGGATATCCGGCGAGAGGCCAAAGGGCTTAAGGAAGTCAAATCCGAGGACAGGACTTGCGAAGTCTGCCATGTCGAAGCACAGCTACATCATGGACTTTGACATCACAATTATTAGTTGCACGAAGTAAACCAGGTGAGAGCAGGATGCTTGACAGGATAAAAGCTGGTAGGATAACACTTGCATCCACACTGATGTCAATCAGGAAGTGTGTACTGGTTAAACTGTTGTGCATGTAGAGGCATTCAGATGTGAGGTGATTGTTCTGGTATAACCAGAAGCACCAGAACAAAGATGAAGAACACCGGAGAAGAGAAGGTGGTGAAACGACGTTGGCCAAGGGTGAGCTGATTAGTACCGCACCACAACAGGAATGGCAACTTGCAAGAACATTGTATGTAGCAAAGGACTCGGATTTATGTTGCATGTCACCCATTGCTTGCGACACCATTGTTAACTCCAAGTTAAGTAACGACAATCTTATTATTTGTAATAATAACTATTAATGTTGAAACTTCCTGCCAGATTAAAACTGTGTGCTGGACCGAGACTTGAACTCGGGACCTTTGCCTTTCGCAGGCAAGTGCTCTACCAAGGTAGAGCACTTGCCCACGAAAGGCAAAGGTCCCAAGTTCGAGTCTCGGTCCAGCAAACAGTTTTAATCTGCCAGGAAGTTTCATATCAGTTCACACTCCGCTGCAGAGTGAAAATCTTATTCTGGAAACTATAACATTATTTTCTTGAATTAATGTAGATTATGTTAGATTCAGTTTTCGTTCCATAGACCCAAAAAATGAGATGATTCTTGTGGGTGTGGAACATGTCAGAAAGTATGACATAAAAACATAAAACATTTGAATATAATACTTACTACCCTGATCATTTGTCAGGAGATAGTCAAAAATAAGTTAATACAATGCAGTAAACTGGGACAGCTAATATTTACAGAATTAACACACTGTCAGAATGAAACACTGTTATCCACTGTTAATAAATTTATCATACGCAAAATACCTAATCTTGACTGTTGTGACCAAGTGTTGTCAAAACTGAAATCTAACAGATATTTTTACTTAAGCTGACTTAACAGTCTCTGTTAAGATACTCATGGAGGAGTTGTCTATCAAAAAGTCTTTCAAATACTGTTTAAACCATGATTTACCTGAAACCAAGTTTTTAACGGTTGCTGGAAATTTATTAAAAATGTGTGTTCCTGAATATTTGACCCCTTTTTTGACCAAGGTAAGTGATTTTAGGCCTTTATGTAGACTCTTCTTATTCCTAGTATTGGTACTGTGTGCTGAGGTATTGGTTGGAAATAGAGATGTATTACTTGCAACAAATTTCTTTAAGGAATAAATATACTGAGAAGCAGTGGTTAGAATACAAAGTTCCTTGGACAGGTTTCTACAAGATGTTCTTGAATTTACACCACAAATTATTCTTATCACACGCTTTTGCATCCTAAAAACTTTTCCTGGGTTTGATGAGTTGCCCCAGAATATGATCCCATGCAACATAATAGAATGAAAGTAAGCAAAGTACACAAGCTTTTTTATATTTATATCTCCTACATCTGAAATCATTCTCACAGCAAATACAGACTTGTTTAGGTGCTTAAGCAGTTCTGTGGTATGCCCTTCCAAAGTGAATTTATTATCGAGTTGTAATCACAGAAATTTAACATGTCAACCTCTTTGACCTGCATGTCTTCATACGTTATACTCATTCTGGAAGGAAATTACTTACGGGTTCTGAACTGCATATAGTGGGTCTTCTCAAAGTTTAATGACAAAGAATTAGCTTTAAACCGTTTATTAACATCAGTGAAAATTTGATTAGCAGCTGTTTCTAAATCTGTTCTTGACTTGCTACTTATCATCTGCAAACAAAACAAACTTGGCATCTGGCAATGCAACAGATGAGAGGTCATTAATATACACAAGAAAAAGGATTCCAAGAATGCAGCATGTTTCAGGCACCCTATATGAGATGAATGCGCAGGACCCCAAAGTGATCATAGTATGATGAACGATTTTAATGACAGCACCCTGGAGAACAATTGCGGGACATGGCAAATACTGCAGCCGCATGTCAGGTTTTCCATTGAACATGGAGGACAGCAGTTAGGAGTGGCATCCCTAAAGTTGGCATACAACTAACACAATGGGTAGGCGGGATGGGGAGCAGAACGTCGAGTGCTGACGTCTGCCACTATGTTGTACTGGGAGCTATTGAGATCAGAAGGTGAGGAGCGGGAGGGCAAGGAGTGCAGGTAGTGTGGCTGATCTGCCACTAGGTGGCTGCACTGCTCTGTGTGGTGATGCACGAGATCTTGCGCAACGCACACCGGGTGTATCCGAAGCAGGACTGCCGACATAGGGAGCAGAAGTGAAAAGCTAGTGGTACCACACGACTTGATACATGCAATCTGCATGTTGAAGTCTATGTTCCAGTGGTTCTGTAGACAAAGAAAAGTGCAACTGGATGTTGTATGGAAGCTTGGCAATCCAAATGGTTCACAAGGCAGCATCTAGCAGGATGTTAGGATCAACAAGGGCACGTAGGTGATGCCCGAGTTGCCGATGGTGTCCTGTCGCTGATTTGTTCCACATGAAATTCGATGATGGAAAGCTTCCTCCAGCGAATGTAGATGCTCAACGATGATCTGCTTCACACTGAGGTATCTTGAGGAGGAGGTGGGGTCAGGATAATACCACTGATAATTTCCAGGTTGATGTGTAAGTGTCCATAGCATGCATCGTCACTGGTGATGTGGCTAACAGCCAGGATAGAATACACCAGGGCAAACTGTGTCAGAGGGCTATCCTTGCTGAGAGGGAGAGGAGGCAGCTTAGGGAAGCAGCCAGGGGGGAGGGGTTGCGGTGGCATGAGCCAGTACTGGAGCACAAAACTGTGTCCTACATGATGGCAGTATGCTCAACGGACTGAGCTCGGCTGTAGTGGGGCGAGGCACTTCAGGACATCATCTTACATTGTGATAGATGCAGTAGGTGCAGATGAAATGGGTGCAAGCATGTATGGCGCAGAAGACATGACCATCACAGTAGGAACAGCAGTGGCCATTATACCTCAAAGGAGTCTGGAATGCTCAAACTGAGCAGATGGAGTGGCACTGCCCAAAGGCTGAAAAAACGACACAGGTTGGGAGGGGCAGATGCTCATGTGCTGCACAGTCTGATGAGGGGATAAGACACCAGGATCCTGTTTGATCACCACTTGCTCGAGATAAGCATTCGTTGCACTGTAATCTGAAGTGTCCAAACTGGCTGACATCGACGGGAGGGGCAGAGGCACAACCAAACCCAGGGACATCATGGCAGCATGAGGATCCATGTGCGCGCAATGGAAAGTGGAGTTTGATGTACGTGTCGCAACACTCTGTACTGCACTGGAATGCAGAAGTTGTCATGTGATGTCCGATGTGTGATATGACAAGGAAGCACTGTTCGTGGGAAACATTGTTCACAATAAATGGTGGTGATCACTGGAAAGTCAAAGTGATGTGGAAATGCAAACTATAGCGTCACCACTGTGAATAATGCAATTTTACACCATAGTTGGAAGTACTACAGACACGCTACTGAATGATAAACACTTTATTAATGGTGTCTTTACACAAAGATTGTGGCAGATAACAAGAACGACACAAAAACATGGCTGAAAAGAGTGTTGTCGTTGTTGTGGTCTTCAGTCCTGAGACTGGTTTGATGCAGTTCTCTATGCTACTCTATCCTGTGCAAGCTTCTTCATCTCCCAGTACCTACTGCAGCCTGCATCCTTCTGAATCTACTTAGTGTATTCATCTCTTGATCTTCCTCTATGATTTACCCTCCACGCTGCCCTCCAGTACTAAATTGGTGATCCCTTGATGCCTCAGAACATGTACTACCAACCGATCCCTTCTTCTAGTCAAGTTGTGCCACAAACTCCTCCCCAATCCTATTCAATACCTCCTCATTAGTTATGTGATCTACCATCTAATCTTCAGCATTCTTCTGTAGCACCACATTTCGAAAGCTTCTATTCTCTTCTTGTCCAAACTATTTATCGTCCATGTTTCACTTCCATACGTGGCCACACTCCATACAAATACTTTCAGAAACGACTTCCTGATGCTTAAATCTATACCCGATGTTAACAAATTTCTCTTCTTTAGAAACGCTTTCCTTGCCATTGCCAGTCTACATTTTATATCCTCTCTACTTCGACCATCATCAGTTATTTTGCTCCCCAAATAGCAAAACTCCTTTACTACTTTAAGTATCTCATTTCCTAATCTAATTCCCTCAGCATCACCCGACTTAATTCGACTACATTCCATTATCCTCGTTTTGCTTTTGTTGATGTTCATCTTATATCCTCCTTTCAAGACACTGTCCATTCCGTTCAATTGCTCTTCCGAGTCCTTTGCTGTCTCTGACAGAATTACAATGTCATCGGCGAACCTCAAAGTTTTAATTTCTTCTCCATGGATTTTAATACCTACTCCGAATTTTTCTTTTGTTTCCTTCACTGCTTCCTCAATATACAGATTGAATAGCATCGGGGAGAGGCTACAACCCTGTCTCACTTCCTTCCCAACCTCGACTCTTATAACTGCCAACTGGTTTCTGTACAAATTGTAAATAGCCTTTTGCTCCCTGTATTTTACCCCTGCCACCTTCAGAATTTGAAAGAGAGTATTCCAGTCAACATTGTCAAAAGTTCTCTGTAAGTCTACAAATGCTAGAAACGTAGGTTTGCCTTTCCTAAATCTTTCTTCTAAGATAAGTCGTAGGTTTAGTATTGCCTCATGTGTTCCAGTACACACTGCAAACAGATTAAAGAAGTTAGTCCTCACAGAGGTGGTGGTCGACTTAAAACTGTCGACTGCCACCACAACTTTATTGTCTACTTCTAGTGACTTGAACGTGGCTGACAATGATAATATAGCAACTTTTTTCTTTGCTTTGACAACCTTTATCTTCTTTTCAACTTACAAATTTTTCATTAAAACATCATTTACGTTAAGTATCACTAACTGTCCTTCACTTACTTGATTACTAACTACTGAAGTTAGTTAGTTGCATGTTCCATGGTTCCTTCTGCATGATAGATCGAAATGAAGTGGAACAAATGATTTTACATTCACGTGGAAAATTAATTTATTTATACAATTACATTCTGAACATCTTTAAGCTTTTTTTATATTTATTAAATATTTTATTCATATATATATATTTTTTAAAAAATGTATAGATGTTAGTCATTCCAACCCAATGCTTTTACACATTACAGCATTAGAAATTCTTCTATGGAATGGAAGGAGTTGTCAAGGAGAAACTTTCTCAGTTTGTTATCAAATTTCACTTTGCTGTCTTGCATACATATTACGTCACTTGGTAAGGGATTAAAAATTTTTTGTTGTAGAATTGTAACCCCTGTTTGCACTAAATAGAACTTTAATGTGTAGTAATGAATGTTATTTTTCCTTCTGGTATTGTAATTATGTACCTCGCTGTTCCTTTTAAACTCTTGTGGTTTATTTACAATCACGTCACTTGGTAAGGGATCAAAAATTTTTGTTGCAGCATTGTAATGCCTGTTTGCACTAAAGAGAACTTTAATGTGTAGTAATGAATGTTATTTTCCCTTCTGGTATTGTAATTATGTACCTCGTTGTTCCTTTTAAACTCTTGTGGTTTATTTACAAACATGTCACTTGGTAAGGGATCAAAAATTTTTGTTGCAGCATTGTAACCCCTGTTTGCACTAAAGAGAACTTTAATGTGTAGTAATGAACGTTATTTTTCCTTCTGGTATTGTAATTATGTACCTTGCTGTTCCTTTTAAACTCTTGTGGTTTATTTACAAACAAACTTCATGAGGAAATAAATGTACTCTGAAAAAGTAGTCAGAATGCCCAACTCCTTAAATAGATATCTACAAGATGATCATGGGTGAGCATCACATATTATTCATACAGCACATTTTTTCTGCACTGAAGACTTTCTTTCTTACAGATGAGTTACCCCAGAACATTATTCCAAATGACATTATTGAATGAAAATAAACAGAATATGTCAAATAACTGATTTGTCTCTCCCCAAGATTTTCAATAATTCTAAGAGCAAATGTGGCTGAACTAAGTTGTTTTAGGAGTTCCAAAATGTGTTTTTTCCAATTTAAATTTGTATTAATATGGAACCCGGAGAATTTTGAATTTTTCACCCTGTTTATTATTTTCTCACTGTGTGTTACACTTATCATAGGTGTATTACCCCTAGATATGCAGAACTAAATATGTTGTGTTTTCTTAAAATTGCAGGTGAGACCATTTGTAGATAGATAGTGGTACTTCTAAGCACTTAGTTGACCATTTCTTCTGTTTCTGTATGCATGCTTGTACTGATTACAATACTGGTGTTATCTGCAAAAACAACTAATTCTGTTTGTTGTGTACTACATGGAAGATTGTTCACATATATGAGGAACAGTAGTGGACCTAAGATTGAACCTTGATTTCTTACCAGTCAGAATTATGTCCCTGGAGTATATTGCTTGAATTACTAAGTACAACTTTCTGCATTCTTTTGGTTAGATAAGGCATCACCCACTGTTTAGCTATACCATAAATCCCCCAAAATGTCAATTTTTCTACGTGAATACTGTGATTCACACTGTCAAATGCCTTAGAGAGGTCACAGAAAATACCAACTGTTGCTATTTTGTTATTTAATGATTGTAAAATCTGGTGAGTGAATGTATAAATGGCATTCTCAGTAGAGCAACCCTTCTCAAATCCAAACTCTGATTTGCTAAGGACACTATTGTTGCTAAGGTATGGTACTAGTCTGGAATATAACATCATCTCAAAAGATTTGGAGAATGATGTCAGCAGCGAAACAGGTCAGTAGTTATTCACATCTCTCTTACCACCTACTTAGAGAGAGGTTTAACAATGACATATTTGAGTCTCTCTGGAAAAATGCCTTGAGTTAGTGATGCATTACACATTTCAGATAAGGCTGGGCTTATTACATTGGAACAAATTTTTAGCACTCTATTGGAAACTGTTGTGACAGTGCTACGAGATTTAAAAGTCCCGCTACGTCAGTACGCGAACACGGCAATAGAGGCGCTCCGCAGCTCAGCTGAGCGCAGGAGCGCCACCTAGCTATGAACGGCGCCAGCCGCATGTCACGGCACGGCAGTTGAGTGACAGATACGGAGTTGGTAGCATGTAACTCGCTATTGTTTCTACGTTTGTATATCCACGCAATTTATTAGTGATTAAAGGTTATAACACTTTTTGGCGACGAGGATGGGATATTTTTTTTCCTGTGTTGTGGAATTGTGTTCGTGTCGGGGCAGACATGGAACAGCTTCTGCAAGCACTCATTGAACAACAAACACAGCTGACGGCTGCTATTCAGGCATTGTCGACGTCGCTTACTCATTGTTTGTCTTCCTCTTCTCTGCCTCCGTTCCCTCCTTACAACAAGGCCGCTGAAAACTGGGAGGATTTGAGAAGCGTTTGCGGCAACACTTCTTGGCTTTCGGCATTGTCAATGCTCCTATGTGTAAGTCGCTATTTCTGTCTTGGATTTCCCCACGGATCTATCAGCTGCTATCTCAGTTAGCCCCTCTGCGGGAACCTGCCTCTCTGTCCTTCCAAGAAATGTGTGACTTATTGTCTAACTATTACCGCAAAAACACCCACGTCGTTGCCGCCCGCATGGCGATCTACCAGTGTCGTAAACACCCCCATCAATCTTACCGGGCTTGGGCGGCGGAACTACATGGTCTGAGTAGGAAATGTCAGTTTGTCACGGACACTCATCATGAGTCTTATGCTGATTCAGTGGTTAGGGACGCTATTCTACGGCAACGTGCCTTACAACTGCCAAACCCGTCGTCGTCGAAAGTTCTAAGCATCGCTCAATCTTTTGAAGTGTCTCACACTGCTGGTGCACAAATAGACGCGTGGTGTGATGTAGGCACTGTACAGACCACTTTCGACACGGACAATTTGCCTGTTTCACAGGGGAACGACGATGTGGCAGCGGTTCACTTACGTCAACAACGTCGCGTTGGGCCGTCGCACTCGCAGCGAAAACAGCAACCACAGAAGCAGGTTCGTTCCGCACTTCCTTCTTGTCCACATTGTTTCGTACAGCATGACAGGGCCACGTGTCCAAAACGTTGGGCCACGTGTAATTCATGTAGGAAAAAAGGCCACGTTGCTTCTGTGTGTCAGTCCCCTAAAGTTCCTGTTGACGAGGACGAGGCATTGGACATGGATGTTAACTGTATGCTTTCTCAAACAAATAAGTTGTTTGTTACTGTTCATGTTCTGGATAAAGACATTCGCATGCAAGTGGACACTGGCTCTGCAGTAACTCTCATTAATTCTCGCACATATTTGTAGTTGGGCTCCCCTCCCTTGTCTCCAGTTACGCGAAATCGGAGAACTTATAATAAACAGAAAATTCCTATCATTGGCCAGCTTGATGCTTCCACTGCCTACAAGTCTGTTGTTAGGCCCCTCACGTTTTATGTGGTGGATCATGCGGGCACTGAAATTCTGTTCGGTTATAATGCTTTCCAGTTGTTCGGGTTCTCCATTGATGATGATGTGCACCTCATTTCTGAGGATATTCTGTATCAACAGCTGGATGGATTGTGTTCTGAATTTTCGTCCGTGTTCTCTGCTGGTCTGGGTTGTGCCAAGGATTTTGAAGCCCACATTACTCTTAAACAGCTCGCCCTAAGTTTTTCTGGGCACGCCCTATTCCGATGGCGTTGCGTGCACCTGTCAAGGCTGAGATAGACAGGTTAACAGCTTCAGAGATTCTCCTTCCTGTTACCTCCAGCAAATGGGCATCGCCAATCGTGGAGGTTTCTAAACCAAACGGGAGTCTGCGATTGTGTGGTTATTTTAAAGCTACTCAGAGCCTCATTGACACTTATCCTCTTCCCCGTCCTGAGGAGTTATTTACCAAGCTCGCTGGGGGCCAGTTCTTTTCCAAACTTGACTTATCAGAGGCGTACCATCAGTTGCCGTTGGATGCGTCTTCCAAGGAATTTCTCGTCATCAACACTCCTTGTGGGTTATATCAGTACCAGTGGTTACCATTTGGTGTCGCTAGCGCGCCGGCCATTTTTCAGCGGTTTTTGGAACAGCTCACGGCTTCCGTTCCCGGCTGCATCAACTACCTGGATGACATTGTTGTCACGGGGCCCTCCACTGAGGAGCACCTTCGCAATTTGCGTTCACTGTTTCGGGTTCTGCATTCGGCTGGGTTGAAGTGCAATCTGGACAAGTCCCAGTTCTTCCAACCCTCCATTGTGTATCTGGGTTTCCACTTGTCCCATGAGTGAATACGTCCTCTACGTCAGCACGTTGCGGCCATTAACGCTCTACCCCGGCCGTGTAGGGTCAAAGAACTTCAGGCCTTTCTAGGCAAGATTGCTTATTATCACAAATTCATTCCATCCGCGGCGGCGGTGGCTCATCCTCTGCATCAGCTGTTACGCAAAAACATTCCTTTCTGTTGGTCCGATGAGTGTGAGCAGGCTTTTGTCCGCCTGAAGGCTCATTTGCAGTCGGCGCCTTGTCTTGCCACATTCCGTCCGGGTCAGCACTTGGTTCTGGCGACTGACGCGTCACAGTATGGCCTAGAGCTGTTCTCGCCCATCGGTATGAGGATGGGTCGGAATGACCCATCGCCTACGCTTCCAAGACCCTCAACGATGCCCAACGGCGTTACTCTCAAATTGAAAAGGAGGCGCTTGCTATCATTTATGCTCTAAAAAAGTTCAGCGTTTTTTTGTATGGTTCTAAGTTTCACCTCATCACCGACCACAAGCCGCTGGTCTCTCTGTTCAGCCCCTCGGCGTCGCTTCCGGGTAAGGCCACTCACCGCCTGCAACGTTGGGCCTTATACTTGTCTCATTTTCACTATGAGATTCACCATCGCCCCACGGCCCAGCACGCCAACACTGACGCATTGTCGCTATTGCCGATGGGCCCCGACCTGGTTTTCGATCATGATGAACTACTCTGTTTCCACATTGATGAGGAAGAAGGTCGTGCGGTCGAGGGTTTTCCACTTACAGGTTCACAGGTCGTGTCGGCTACCGCGCGGGACCCGGTCCTGTGTCAGGTGATCGGCTTTGTTCAACGGGGTTGGCCGGACAGGACCAAGGGCCGGGCATTGGATCCCCTTCGCAACTACCATGCCTTGCGCCTTCGTCTGTCTGTTCGTGAGGGTGTTGTTCTTCTGGCCATGGATGGCGCATCTCCACGGGTTGTGGTGCCAGCCTCTCTTTGCAAAGATGTTCTCAAACTATTGCATGAAAGCCATTGGGGGATTTCTCGGACTAAGTCCCTGGTCCGCAGGCATGTTTATTGGCCCGGTATTGATTCAGACATCGCCCACATGGTCGCTGCGTGTGGTCAGTGTGCTCAACAACTGACTGCACCCCGTACAATGCCCTCTCCGTGGCCTGATCCGGCGCAGCCATGGGAACGGGTGCACGCTGACTTTGCCGGCCCCTTCCTCGGCACTTATTGGCTACTGTTGATTGACGCCTTCTCAAAGTTTCTGTTTGTTGTTCGATGTCCGTCGCCCACCACTGCGGCGATGACGCTGGCTTTGTCCAAAATCTTTGCGCTAGTAGGTCTTCCATCCACGATTGTCACGGACAATGGCCCTCAGTTCTCTTCGCAGGCCTTCTGTGATTTTTGTACTGGACGAGGGATTCATCATGTTATAGCACCGCCCTTCCATCCGCAATCGAATGGGGAGGTCGAGCGCCTTGTCCGCACTTTCAAAAGCCAGATGAAAAAATTCCTTAGTGATTTTTCCACTGATGACACTCTGTTGCAATTTCTGAGTTCTTATCGCTTCACGCCTCTGGGTGATTGCAGCCCTGCTGAACTCTTGCATGGCCGCCAACCGCGCACTCTACTGCACCTGCTTCACCCTGTCAGGCCTTGTACTGTGTCCCCTAGTGCGGGAAAATACTCGGTGGGCACCGACGTGTGGGCACGAGGGTATGGATCTTGCCCTAAATGGATTCCAGGGGTGGTGAGGGTTCTTCGCGGCCACCGGCTTTGTGAAATACGTATGGATGACGGCATGGTTGTTCGCCATTATGACCAGATGCGCCCACGGGCGGTGGCCACGCCGGTGCCACTGCCCCTTCTTTCGCCTCCACCAGCCCGAGAAGCCAGTCCTGTCCCTGCTGCCGATCTTCCGTGCGTGTTGCTGCAGCTGACGTCGCTACCGCTTCCGAGTACGCCAGAACTGGCCCCAGTCGCGACGCCGCCTTCTCCGGGACCCATCTCGCTGGCGCACACACCCAGGTCCACGACATCTATGGATGCTGCTCCGGAGTTTTCACCCATCATCTCGTCCAGGAGGCACGTTCCACGCACAAGCTTCCGTCCTGGACATTTTCGGCCATACTCTCGTGTTTCTTCGCGGGATCTTCTCGGGGCCTCCCAAGAGGCCATGGATGTCTCTGCACTGTTCGTGTCTCCAAGGAAGTGAGTGTTTTTTTCAAGGGGGGAAAAGTGTTGTGACAGTGCCACAAGATTTAAAAGTGCCGCTATGTCAGTACGCGAACACAGCGATAGAGGCGCTACGCAGCTCGGCTGAGCGCAGGAGCGCCACCTAGCTATGAACGGCGCCAGCCGCATGTTACGGCACGGCAGTTGAGTGACAGATACGCAGTTGGTAGCATGTAACTCGCTATTGTTTCTATGTTTGTATATCCATGCAATTTATTAGTGATTAAAGGTTATAACAGAAACACAATCAGAACCAGGTGAGCTTTTATTTCTAAGGGGATGTATAATTTTCTTAATGTCAGGAGGGGGAGTTGGTGGTACATTCATACAACTGAATTTTATGAAAATTACATTTTCAAAATACTGCTGTGATTTTGTTCTTGAACTGTTTGTCACAATGTTTTCTACTACATTTAAGATATGATTATTAAATACATTTGCCACACCTGTGACTCATCATTTATAGTCATTCCATTCAGTTTGCTAGTGATGATGTCTTTTCTGTGGCTAGTTGTGCTCTCTCTCATTTCATTACATTGCACATAGCCTTAAGTCTGTTGTCAGAAGTATTGATTTCTGACATTATGTTTTTAGACTTCCTTTCAACAAGACCTTTAGTGTCATTTCACATTGCTTACATCCCTCACTAATAAGTTCATCAACTTCATTCACCATTCATTTAATATTGGTGCACAGTCTGTTCCTATGCAAACATTTACACCAATCACCTTCTGTACAAACCCCAGAAATTGATTATTGACAGTATTTACTTGCTTTGTACAAAAAAAAAAAAAAAAAAAAAAAAAAAAAAAAAAAAAAAAAAAAAAAAAAAAAAAAAGTCATTCTGTTCCCTATCAAAACAAGTCTGCTCTGTTTCAGTTTTATGCCCTCATTACATCTGCTTTCAATTACATTTTCATTAGAGTGCATACTCTGAATCCAAGTATCTAATGTATTTTCAAAACAAAATTTTGCAGCTTCTATCTTTTTGTTCAACTTTGTATTTCAATTACTACAGTTTTTTTAATCCCATTTTTATATCATTATTGTTTTTGAGACCAAGAGATCAATACACTAAGCAGATTCAGAAGGATGTAGGTTGCAGTAGGTACTGGGAGAAGAAGAAGCTTGCACAGGATAGAGTAGCATGGAGAGCTGCATCAAACCAGTCTCAGGACTGAAGATCACAACAACAACAACATGTTTTTGAATACATCATGTTCATCTACACCAGCATCACAGCAGATACGTCTCTTGATATTTTGTCCCTAATCTGCCTATCAGTAGCCTCCCACTATCATTCTCAACTTCATTTTTTATGGCTACTAATACTTTACATCCACTCACAAATTTTAGTTTCACTTCCCTGTGTTCAAAAATACACACATCAAAAAAGTTTTGCGTCACCTTGATTCTGAGAGTTCCGGAACCTGTTCAGAAAATTGGAATAGAGGTCAACATAAACATCATTTCTGCCCTTTTTATTGCTCATGGAAACCACACATTGCATGTTGTACTACCATACAGTGAGACCTTCAGATATGGTGGTCCAGACTTCTGTACACACTGGTACCTCTAAGACACAGTAGCACGTCCTCTTGCAGTGATGTATGCCTGTATTCATCATGGCATACCATCCACAAGTTCATCAAGGCACTGTTGGTCCAGATTGTCCCACTCCTCAACGGCAATTTGGTGTAGATCCCTCAGACTGGTTGGTAGGTCATGTCATCCACAAACAGCCCTTTTCAATCTATCCCAGGCATGTTCAACAGGGTTCATGTCTGGGGAACATGCTGGCCACTCTAGTCAAGCAATGTCATTATCCTGAAGGAAGTCATTCACAAGATGTGCACAATGGGGGTGCGAATTGTCGTCCATGAAGACGAATGCCTCATCAATATGCTGCCGGTATGGTTGCACTATTAGTCGGGGATGGCACTGATGTATCGTACAGCCATTATGGCGCCTTCCACGACCACCAGCGGCATACGTCGGCCTCACATAATGCCACCCCAAAACAGCAGGGAACCTCCACCTTGCTGCACTTGCTGGACAGTGTGTCTAAGGCATTCAACCTGACCGGGTTGCCTACAAACACGTCTCCAACAATTGTGTGGTTGAAGGCATATCTGACACTCATCGGTGAAGAAAACATGATGTCTATCCTGAGCGATCCATTCGGCATGTTGTTGGGCCCATCCGTACTGCGCTGCATGGGGTCATGGTTGCAAAGGTGGACCTCGCTATGGATGTCGGGAGTTAAGTTATGCATCATGCAGCCTATTGCACACAGTTGGAGTCGTAACACGACATCCTGTGGCTGCACAAAAAGCATTATTCAAAATGTTGGCATTGCTGTCAGGGTTCCTCTGAGCGATAACCCGTAGGTAGCGGTCATCAACTTCAGTAGTAGCTCTTGGGCAGCCTGAGTGAGGCATGTCAACAGTTCCTGTCTCTCTGTATCTCCTCCTTGTCCGAATAACATTGCTTTGATTCACTCCGAGACGCCTGGACACTTCCCTACTTGAGAGCCCTTCCTGGCACAAAGTAACAATGCGGACATGATCAAACCGCGGTATTGACTGGCTAGGCATAGTTGAACTACAGACAACACGAGCTGTATCTCCTTTCTGGTGGAATGACTGGAACTGATCAGCTGTTGGACCCCCTCCATCTAACAGGCACTGCTCATGCATGGTTGTTTACATTTTTGGGTGGGTTTTGTGACATCTCTGAACAGTCAAAGAGACTGTGTCTGTGATACAATATGCATAGTCAATGTCTGTCTTCAGAAGTTCTGAGAACTGGGATGATGCAAAACTTTTTTTTTTTTTTTAATGTGTGTAATAATGTCAGATTTACTCTTGCTGTTTAATGATTGTCCTCACACTCTCTCTTCTTTTTTTTGTCAGTCGTTCTGCAAATAGTTAATTACATTCACTGACGAAACACTTTACCTTCATATTGCACTGGTGCCAGTTGCTGTACTTCCCCACCAAGCTGGTGTGTTGACACATGAGCTCCACACTGATTAGCTGCAGTTCAGCATGGCATTGGTGAGATGGCAGTTGAACATAGTCTCCCACTGATCCAAGACTCCTCCATAATGGCATTTGCTTGATGCCGTACATCACTCAATACAATTCGCGCTGTCCTGATCATTATCCTGTTTCCAGTCTAAACAAAATTTTAATTTTTTTATGCCACACAAAAATATAATTCCCTGTTTGGCGGTCACTTTGCCACTATAAATTATGTAGACTGGTATCCTTAACCATTTGATTTTTAATTGAGGAGGAGGAGCTTAGTCTTTAACATCCTTCGACAATGAGGTTGTTAGAAACGATGCACATGCTCAGATTAGGGAAAGACAGGGAAGGAAATCGGTCATGCCCTTTAAAAGGAACCATCCTGGCATTTGCCTGAAGTGATTTAGGCATATCAAGGAAAACCTAAATCAGGATGAGTAGATGCGGGTTTGAACTGTTATCCTTCCGTATGTGACTCCACCTCGCTTGGTGAGATTTTTACTATGTTGCGTAATTTCTGTAGCACAATGATCCTACTGCAAAGTGCTCTGAAAACTGGGACAATGCATATAGTATTACTGACCAGATTATTGTAGTCTCTTCATTGGCAGCATCACTCTTGGTCACCTCGAAGCTGAAAGTCTAAATTAATGTAGAATGGTATTTGCTCAGAAATGTACATGATACCATAATTTGTATCACACTAATGCACACATTTATTCTTCACTAGGTTAAATTATTAAAATGGTGACCAGTTTGTTAATTATGAAAATATATTAGCACACTGAATTACAACAGCCCCTACAATTGCCTATCAACTGTCCAGTGGTTAAGTTAATTGTTTTATTGTGGCACAAAATGCAGTTCACATTTACTCAAAAATGTCACAGTTAACACTTATCACTATGCTGTTGTAATTTATCAGAGAATAATACACTGGGCTAGTTTAATTAAATCAGTCCATATTGAGAAATACCATGTCCAACAATCACTTGTTGTGATTACAATAACAGTCTATACTATTTCGTTAATTACAACACAGATCAGTCAAAATCTTCCTTAATCAGATCTACAGAAACCACACAAAAGTTGCCAGACATTATTGTTATGAAGTTCTGTGGGTGTTGGGGCACATATTTTTGCGTGCAGAATGTATATTACTGCTGTGTGAGCCAATACTGAGAGTGCACTCGATATAGTTCTTACTCATGGGCTTTCTAACTGTGAACAGCTAGTTTTGGATGATATCCGACTACTTAAAAATAGGCGTAAGAATAAACTGATATTTTGTAAACTAAATTCTGCTTTAAAAATTGGCTTGGTTGAATTTGGCTGTTTTGAATGAACTTTATAAACTAATGTGATTTTGGCTTGCAGAAAATATTGCTGGTCAGAAATTTTTAAAAACACATGGACACTATTATTTTTATGCAATGTGGATCCCCTTTTTTACATTATTTACTTCAAACTTCCCTGTCAGAATTTTATGGTCCAAAATGTTAAAATCTTTACTACAATATAACAAAAAGAGATTCAGTAGCATTAGTTTCTTGTCCAATATTTCTAGATAATTTTTTTAAACAGTTGTGTCCACACCCGCTGTAGGTTTAGTTTATTTAGTCCTTCAAATCCTATATGTATAGAATTTATACAAGGATATTGGACATGGTTAGGTATTTACTAGATAAAATACAGTTTGTATTGCAATCCTAAGGACTAGATATTGAAGTAATTTAGCAAAGATTCATACATACAACAAACCTTACAGGCAACATACAAAGTAGAATATTAATAATGCATCTTTATTTTTGTTGTTTGGCTTTTATATATTCTGTCAGACTGTAAAAGCAATGATCAATTAAATATGCCTTTACTTCAGCCTTAAAACTACAGAGTTTACCTATTGATTTAATATGGTTAGGTAGATTATTGAAAATCTTTATACCAGTATGTAATGTGCCTTTTTGGCACAATGATGTTCTCACCTGTTTCATATGAAGGTCAGATTTTTGCCTTGTATTGTGTGCATGTATATTTTCATTTTTTAATAAGATATCTGGGTGTCTATCGATATATTGTTTGATGAAAACTGATGTTTCGTAGATAAAAATGCAAGGAAGAGGAAGAACTGACAGTTTTTTGAATGTGGGTCTGCATGATTTTGTATTGTTTACCCCTTCAATCATTCTTAGTATTCTCTTTTGCATCCTGAAAAGTTTAATATTTGTTGTTGTATTTCTCCAGAAGATTATGCCATATTTAATTACAGAATGCACATAGGAGTAGTATACATTTAACAGGCTGGCTTTGCTGCAACAAGTTTTTAAGATCCGTATCATGTAACAGGTTTTGCTTAGTTTTCTTTGCAAATATTCAATGTGTACCTCCCATTTTGTGTTTTTCTGGAGCCAGAGTCCCATAAATTTAGTGCTGTCAACACTTTCAAGAACTCTGTCCCCAAGTTCTATTTCTGTGTTTGGATGGTGTCTTCCTTTTACATTATAGAATTTCAGTGCTACTGTCTTTTCTTTGTTTATAATTAGCTTGTTGTAGCTGAACCACTGTTCTACACTGTTCATTGTTTGGATAGTGGAGTCTTTAAGTTTTTCTTCTGTTTTACCACTAATAAGGAAGCTCGTATCATCTGCAAATTGGGGGGTAGTTTGGCAATACTTGTACATAAGATCATTGACATACAGGAGAAACAGAATGGGTCCTAATACTGATCCTTGAGGGACGCCATATTTCACATTTTCATTTCCTGAATGGTAGTAGCTGATTTTGTTATGGTCAGTATATTGCACTTCAACCACCTGTTTGCGACCACATAGGTATGTCTTCAGCCACTCATTGGATATACCTCTAATTCCTAATTGGTCAAGCTTCTGCAGTAGGGCATTATGGTCAATGACGTCAAAAGCTTTAGATAAATCAAGACATATGCCAGTCACAAACTCACTTGCATCCAGTTTAGTATAGATTTCATTAAGAAAATCAAATATTGCACTTTCAGTCGAATAGCCTTTCCTGAAGGCATGCTGTGAAGGAGAGAGAATTTTATTTTTATTTAGGAAATCAGACAATCTCTTATAAAAAAAAATTTTTCTAAAATTTTTGAAAATAGAGGCAGTAGGGCTATTGGTCTATAATTTGAAACACATTTCCTTTTTTGAACAGTGGTTTCCATTTTGCTGTTTTTAGGCTTGAAGGGAAGGTTCCTGATGCCAGTGAGCTGTTGCACAAGTGTGTCAAGGGTTCGGCTAAGGCATTTTTTAATAATTGCATCTGGTATTCCATCAATTTCACATGAGTACCCTGTTTTCAAGGTTTTTATAACTGATAAAATTTCTTCAGTATTTGTGGGTGAAAGGAAAAAAGATGTAGACACATTTCTCACACTATTGCATGATGGAGGTGATATTTTGTTGTGTTCTTCCAGTCCAGAATATTTGTTGAAGGTCCCTGCAATTTCTGTTGGGCAAGAAATCATTTGGCCTTCATAACATAAGTTCATATTTATATATTGTTTAGTTTCACTTGTTGTTTGATTTTTATAACTTCCCGTATAGCTTTAGATTTGTTTTTTGAATTTTCAATGTATTTGTCATTTGCCATTGTTTTAGTTCTCCTTACAACATTTTTGTGGATCCTCTTGTAATTCTTCAGGTACAAATGAAATTCAGGAGGCATGTTCTGTGTCTTTGCTATATCGTGTAATCTTCTTTTCTTTGCACAAGAGATTCTAATACCTGTTGTAATCCATTTGTTCTTTTTGAAGTTAGGTTGACATTTTTGTTTTTTTAATGGAAATGATGCAGCTTCAAAGTATGACATGAAGATTTCCATGAATTTTTCAAACTTTTTTTTTAGTATTTTCACAAGTATACACTTCATACCAAGTTTCTTCACTTAGTCTCTGTACAAAAATGTTTATTTGTATGTTAGTGAATTTCCTTGCTTCTTTTACGAGTTCCTCTTTCTCAGTTGTTTCACTTGGGGTGTGCAAAGCAATAAACTGTGCATAGTGATCACTGAAGCCAGTATTACGATTTCCGGCATAGAAATTGTGATTTACATGTGTGTTTATTAATATCTGATCAATTGTTGAGCTAGCTGTTGGTATAACTCTTGTAGGAGAGTCTATGGTGGCTTTTATGTTATATGTTTCCAGTAGGATCATCAAGCTTTGCTGGTCTTTTGAGATTTCTTGAAAATCAATATTAAAATCTCCACATATGATCACTGTTTTGTTGAAGTTTTTTATAGTATTTAAAGCTGCTTCTAGTTGATGACAGAAATTATTATAAAGTTCCCATCAGGGCTCCTATATACACAGATGATTATTAATTTTAATGCAGAGAGTTCAACTGTGGATACTTCAAAAACTTTCTCTTCAATGGGTTTTATGTTACAATAATCAATGCCACTTTTAACAAATATACATGACCCTCCATGACTGGATGTAATTCTAGGAAATGATGCTGAAAGATTGAAGTCTGCAAGTTTTGTGACTGACATTGCATCTTTAGGCAGCCAGTGTTCAGTTATACACATTACAGAAGCGTTTTTTAGCTCATCAGTACATAAAATTTCAACTTCACTTAATTTGTTTAGCAATGATTGGACATTTTGGTGAATCAGCAAGAAATTAAAGGATTTGTTAGGCTTTGGCATATTGTTAGACTTTGGCATATTTAATTGATCACTTACCTTTACCTTGTCAATAAAAAATCATTCAGGTGTACTGGAAGTACTGCTTTTCTTCTCCCGACTGCACCTAATCTTCTATTATCACCTGCACCAGAATTTTCTTCTGTGTCTGGCTCCCTTGGTAGTTGTTCATCTGCTGATCCTACTGTTGATAATACTGCTGCTGGTGTTAGAGCTGGGTCTGCAATTGGTAGAGCTGTTACTGCATTCATTGTTGCTGTGCCTGAATATTGGAGGCACCTTGTTCCTTCTTTTGTTGTTGATGTTGGAGAGTGAGGTCTTGCTGGCGTTGTTTCCTTCGAATATTTTCCTGAAGCCATGTTGAGATTAGTGAGGGTTTCGTAGGTGTCCAAATATTTCATTAACACATCATACGTTACTTTTCCTATAATTATGGCACAGTCTGATAATGAAGAGACTGATCTGTAGTTTTTTATAATTCCCTATCTCCTTTCTTACAAATAGGGATCATGTTGTCAATTTTAAGACAACCAGAAAATATGCTTATCAATGAAGATGAGTTTGCATATCTGCAAGCAGTTTTGAAATGTTTATCACACATTGCTATACAACTAAATATCATCAACTGCTGGCTGAACAGAGGCAAGCTTTTACTTTATGTCCTGATGTATGTTTCAACTACCTTTCTTATCACTGACTATTAAATTTATGTTTTAGTCTGCATAGTGTCTGAAGAGTTTTGTAATCTGTTGAGGATCTGTGACACTCATATTGTCACAGTTCAGTGTGATCTTTTCATTTGTAAGAGAATTATTTGATTTCTCCTTATTACTTTCGAGACTGCTTTACTATTATTTGTTGTTTGATGTGAGCTTATCACTGACTGTTATTTTTGCCTGGAATAGAGCTTAACTCTTTTACTGTTGCTACAGGTATTTATGACTATTGTTGACAGTGACATTACATTTGGTGTAGTGCCTCTTATTACTTGGAGAGGAAATGCATTTCAAAATAATAGTGGAATATATTCTGCTCTACTACCTGAGTTTGGAGAGGAAATGCCGTTTAAAACAATACTGGAAAATTCTAGAGAAATTCAGACATTTTTCCTCGGTGTCACCTATACGAGAAACTTACTTCCACCTTCATCTTAATAACAACTAATTGAATGTTTTACATACTGAATGTTCCTGCAGTAACAGGTTTGGCTACGTAATACATGGGCTAAAATAGTTACAAGTTGGGTTTTGTCATCACTAAATTTTGTATTTAAACATTTTGCTCTATAAGTTTTATTTTCAAATCTCTGGTTCAGACAATATCAGTAGTTCTCATAATTCTTGCTGGGATTTTTTATGGCTTACTTTAAGCTAAAAGTCTTGGTTAAGCTGAACCATAGTTACTTCCTATTCTTTCCCGGAAAATCAGTTAGAGACTGGGGTTAACTAAATGTTA
This sequence comes from Schistocerca piceifrons, assembly GCF_021461385.2. Lineage (NCBI taxonomy): Eukaryota > Metazoa > Arthropoda > Insecta > Orthoptera > Acrididae > Schistocerca > Schistocerca piceifrons. The sequence goes on from NC_060142.1 coordinate 58,279,746, forward strand.
GAGTTAACTGGACCATTACAATAATAAACAATTTTAGTGGGAAATTTATTTTTTTTGTACCATAAATTTTTTCTAAAGTTTTTGAGCAGATCATATATTTTGAAATAGTACCTCACCTGAGTGACACTGATATGTTCAGCAAATCACTATTTTGATTTCAGAAGAGTTGTTCTACTGAGATTACCACTTACATGATCACTCACCAAATTTTACTAACATTAAATACCGTAAACTTGGGTTACTTTGGGACAGGTTTTGTGGTTTTTCACATGCCCTTTCAAAGTGAGCAAAGATATTGGCGTCTTCCCAGTTTCAAATGATTCCTTTAACCTTCCTCTATCCAAAAAGGACTATAAGACATCTGAAAAATGTTAAGGAAGACATTTAAAATTGTCCTAATTTTACCCCATGAAGGTGTGTAACTTTGGGACGGCTATGTTTTTGCAATATTTCAGACAGGAAAGTAGGGTTTGTCCTAATGTTACCCAAATATATGTTGTTTCATAGCTTTTATTGTTACATAAAACTAGAAATACAGGTATAAAAAAATTTCTGATACAATTAAAGATGAAAAATACAGATACAATGACACATTTGTAAAAACACATGCAAATCTTGATGCATCACAATTTCAAAACCCTGTATAGTCGTCAACATAAAACATTTAAAGGATGTAAACATCGCCTGAATAAATTGCTAGCTCAGGAATGGTAAAAATCTCTCGACGGCTTAACTGTTGAGGAGTATTAATGGTTTGAAGAACATTATGTATATTGTAGACAATATCATCAGGCTTTTTAGGCCACTTCCAATGAGCACCAGGTTTCATCATTCCACTGACATGAATTTTGTGGTGTCACCGCCGGACACCACACTTGCTAGGTGGTAGATTAAATCGGCCGCGGTCCATTTAGTACATGTCGGACCCGCGTGTCGCCACTGTGTGATCGCAGACCTAGCGCCACCACAAGGCAGGTCTCGTGATACGAACAAGGACTCGCCCAGTTGTACGGACGACCTAGCTAGCGACTAGATGTACGAAGCCTTTCTCTCTCATTAGCCGAGAGACAGAATAGCCTTCAGCTAAGTTAATGGCTACCAACTAGCAAGGCGCCATTAGCCTTACAGTGATTGTAATTAAAGTCTCCTGTGTATAGTCAAGAGCGATGTACCACAATGATTGATTAAAGATAAGTATTAATCCCGCTACATACTTTTCTTCATAGCATTAATTACGTAGCCTGTTCCAGTACCTTGACGCCCGTCGGCGTGTGTGTACGCGTGCCTATCCTACCGGCTACCTCAAGTGGCGTAACAGTCTTGTTACGTCACAACAGATTGGCGACGTGTCTACAAAGGATCTTGTGTTTTACTTTGCCCTAATTTATTTGTGTCATGGCTTCGCCACATTCTCCAGATGTACTGTCCGAATTTTATCGCTTGCAGAATCAGCAGACGCAGGCGTTATTGGATGCCCTTGGACAGCTCGTCCAGGGTCAACGTGCCATTCAAACCGATGCGGCCGCCGCCGCTTCACCGGTACCGCAGCCACAACTCGCAGTTGCACCGCCTTTTAGGCACTACGACCCGAACCACGAGACTTGGCAGGAATGGTCCCGCCAGTTTGCCTTCCACCTCGCCGCCTACAGAATTCAAGGTAATGAGCGGCAGCCGTTTTTGCTTTCTTGTGTCGGTGTGTCCACCTACCGTGTGATAGTGAAATTGTTTCCCCGACGCGACGTAGCAACTCTGTCCTACGAGGAAATATTGTCTGCTTTAGATGCCTATTTCAAAGAAACAGTTAATGTGGTTGCAAAACGGTATGTTTTTTCGTACAAAACGTACAGCCGGTCAAACTAATAGGGAGTGGGTAGCAACATTGCAAGGACTTACTAGGGACTGTGCCTTTGACTGTGACTGTGGTCTTTCTTATTCAGATACAATGGTACGTGATGCAATTGCACAGAACGTTTCTGATGTTCGCATACGGGAGCAAATTTTGAAACTAGTTAATCCCTCCCTTCAACAAGTGATAGACATTTTGGATAGACAAGACACACTTGACTGTGCTCAGGAATCTTTTGAAACTTCGCCAGCAGTGTGTAACATTAACCGGCCCGCTGGACGCGCTGCGCGGCCCGGTCAACTGCCCTCGCACAAACAAACGCAGCTGCCGCCGCGCTCTAAGCCACGTGTGCCGCGCCAGCCCACAAATGCAGTGAAATCATGCCCGCGGTGTGCTACTAGACATTCGCGTGAACATTGCCCGTCACGCCAAGCTATTTGCTTTTTCTGCAATAGGAAAGGACATGTTCAAAGTGTTTGCCAGAAAAAGCTCCGATCAGACAATCACAATCATTCCAGGCCCTTTGCTTCGCGCCGGGATCGAACCAAGGACACTCAGGATCGTGGACCTTCGCCCATGGACATTCATGTAGTTACTTCCGATTCGTCCAGTGCCACTTTCTCTAACAGTGACTGTGTTCGTCCCGCACAAACTGTGCGTCGACGTCGCCGGACATCACGTCCATTAGCAGGTGATTCTGTACCAGTGTCTGTTCAAATTGCACAAAATAGTCGCTCTTGTCGTCAGCAGGACAATAAACTTTTTGTGGACTTAGACTTTGAAGGCAAAGTGATACCATTCCAGCTCGATACCGGAGCTGCAGTTTCATTGCTCAATCACGACACGTACAAACAACTGGGCGCACCTCCGTTGCGTGCCGCAAATGTTAAGCTCACTACGTATTCCGGACAGACAATTCCTGTGTTAGGACAGTGCACTCTTCTTGCAACATATAAAGGACAAACAAAACTTGTGTCCTTTTATGTTCTTCGTTCTTCTTCTGCAGTGAACTTGTTTGGTCTAGATTTGTTTCAGTTGTTTAACATGTCTATTGTAAATCAGGTCCTCTCAGTGAATCAAACTGTGCCTACGGACAGTGTTTCTAGTGTATGTGAAGAATTTGCAGACATTATTGCACCGGGCTTAGGTTGCGCTAAAAACTGTGAAGCACAATTGGAACTGAAGGTCAACGCGCAACCGAAATTTTTCAGAGCGCGCAATGTTCCCCACGCATTGCGTGATGAGGTCGCAAGAACATTAAACGATCTAGAATCACAGGGTGTAATTGAACGTGTGCAAGCTTCTCTCTGGGCCTCACCCTTAGTAATTTTGCCAAAACCTTCCGGAAAATTGAGACTTTGCGTGGACTTCAAGGCCACAGTGAATCCACAACTAGTGACTGCTACTTTTCCTTTGCCCCGCCCGGAAGATCTTTTTGCTAAACTGTGCCCGGGAAAATATTTTTCAAAGTTGGACCTAGCCGATGCGTACTTGCAAATACCGGTGGACGACGAATCCCAGCGCGTATTGGTGGTTAACACGCATCTTGGATTGTACAGGTTCAAAAGGCTGCCATTCGGGTGTGCATCCGCCCCTGCATTGTTTCAGCAATATTTACAAACTATTTGTGCGTCGGTCCCTACTGCAGCAAACTATCTGGACGATATAGTGATCTCCGGACAGACAGAAGAAGATCATCTTGCGAACCTACGAACATTATTTCAGGTCTTGCGGCAAAATGGTCTTCGCTTGAGGAAGGACAAATGTGTGTTTTTTGCTCGTGACTTACCATACCTGGGCCATGTCATCAATGCCCAAGGCATACATCCGAGTCCAGAGCACCTCCGTGCCATACAAGATTTACCTTCCCCTCGCAATGTGAAACAGCTACAGAGTGTGTTGGGTAAAATTAACTATTATCATCAATTTGTGCGCAATGCCTCTTCCATTTCCGCTCCGCTTCATCGCTTACGCCGTAAAGGTGTTCCGTTCGTCTGGACGACGGAATGCGAACGCGCCTTTCGCCAGTTGAAATCGGCGTTGCTTTCTTATACTTGCCTCACGCCTTTCGATCCCCAGAAACCCCTTTTGTTGATGGTAGATGCATCGGATTTCGGGATCAGTGCTGTGCTTGCGCACAAAGTTGGCTCGCATGATCGCCCTATTGCCTTTGCGTCCAAATTGCTCTCGTCTGCGCAAAGAAATTATTCCCAGATAGAGAAAGAAGCTTTGGCTCTCGTGTTTGGTGTTACTAAGTTCCATGATTTCTTGTATGGTCGTCACTTTACCATCATCACAGACCACAAACCTTTGACATCGCTTTTTCATCCGAACAAGCCTGTACCTCCGCGTACAGCGCAGAAATTCATTCGCTGGTCTATTTTTTTCTCGCAGTACCGCTACGATATCTTGTATCGGTCCACTGCTAAGCACGGAAACGCCGATGCGTTGTCCCGTTTGCCTGTTGTGCTGAGGATAAAGCATTCGATTCTTCTGAACTTGCTTGCATGTTCATTGATTCGGAAACCGATGAAGTGGTCGAATCGTTTCCGATCGATTTTCGTCGTGTAGCTACAGCCACAGCTGCTGACCCTGTCCTTGCTACTGTTTTGCGTTTTGTTGCTACGCAATGGCCTTTGTCAAAGTCTCGGATCGCGGATCCGTTGGTTCGCCGATTTTTTGCTCACAGGGAGAGACTTTTTGTTCGACGTGGTGTTTTGTTGTTGCGTTCTGATAATGATCAGTCCAGAGTCATGGTCCCACGTTCGTTACAGTCCTCTGTTTTACGGCTTCTTCACCAAGGACATTGGGGTATAGTGCGAACGAAACAACTTGCTCGTCAGCACTGTACTTGGTTCGGAATCGATGCTGCGATTACGAATATGTGTTCTTCTTGCTTGGCGTGTGCCGAACAACAATCCGCACCGCCGCGGAAAGTCTTTGCATGGCCAAAAGCCACTTCCCCTTGGCAACGCTTGCACATTGATTTTGCTGGTCCATTCTGGAATGCTCGATGGTTGGTTCTGGTCGACGCCTTCAGTAATTTTCCTTTTGTTGTCCGGATGTCTTCCACGACGTCCTCCGCCACCATCCCAGCGTTGTCTGCTATCTTTTGCATTGAAGGTCTTCCGCAGACTATTGTTTCCGACAATGGCCCACAGTTCATGTCCGCAGAATTTCAGTCATTCTGCCAGGCCAATGGTATTCAACATCTGACATCCGCGCCGTTTTCGCCTCAGTCAAACGGTGCCGCTGAACGATTGGTCCGGACTTTCAAGTCACAGATGTTGAAATTGAAAGAGTCGCATTCTCGGGAGGGCGCATTGTTGCTCTTTTTGTCTTCGTATCGCTCTCAGCCTCGAGATGGTCGATCGCTGGCTGAGTTGCTCCACGGTCGTCCTCATCGCACCTTGATGTCTTTGCTGCATCCGCTGCATCCGGTTCCTGTGCAGCGGCAGACTCCTGCTTTTGCTCCAGGCGACGTTGTATTTTATCGCAACTATCGAGGTTCACGGCGTTGGCTCGCAGGGCGCATTCTTCGCTGCCTCAGCCGCGCGATGTATTTGGTTTTGGGGCCTCTGGTGAGGTGCGTCGGCATCTCAATCAGCTGCGCCTCTGTCGTCGCACGGGTTCTGCCGCTCCCCGTCTGCTTTCAGCGACGGTGCCGTCCGGTCAGCGCCCTGGGGACCCATCTACTGGCTCGCCTCATCCCCAGGTGTTACCGACGCTGCCTTCCATTTTGCCCCATGGCGACGCGCCGCCGCAGCAGGCGCCGCCGCCGCCGCCTGTTCTCCGGCCGGCGCCGCCCGCATTCGACGCTTCGCTACAGCCGCCAAGCACCTCCCAGGGTCACGCGCCGCCGATCGCTTCCCGTGACCAGCTGTCCTCCGCCATGGAACTCCCGCCCGCTCCGGACCACGTGACGTCATCGCGCGTCGGCTACCCCGACGCAATGGAGGTCGACCCTTCAGCCCCTCCTGTTTCTTTACGGGCGCATACACCGCATGTTGACGTGCACCCTGGACTAGGTTTTCAGGCGTTTCCTAGCTCCCCTCGGACCGAATGGCCGGGTGCGGGTGGCACAGCCTCGCCTGTTGTTAGGCTCCCCACCTCATCGCATACGTCAACATGGGGTCCTCCCCACGGCGGGCGGAAGCCTTATCTCACGACCGTTCGCCGATTTGCGGGGGAGGAATGTGGTGTCACCGCCAGACACCACACTTGCTAGGTGGTAGATTAAATCGGCCGCGGTCCATTTAGTACATGTCGGACCCGCGTGTCGCCACTGTGTGATCGCAGACCTAGCGCCACCACAAGGCAGGTCTCGTGATACGAACAAGGACTCGCCCAGTTGTACGGACGACCTAGCTAGCGACTAGATGTACGAAGCCTTTCTCTCTCATTAGCCGAGAGACAGAATAGCCTTCAGCTAAGTTAATGGCTACCAACTAGCAAGGCGCCATTAGCCTTACAGTGATTGTAATTAAAGTCTCCTGTGTACAGTCAAGAGCGATGTACCACAATGATTGATTAAAGATAAGTATTAATCCCGCTACGTACTTTTCTTCATAGCATTAATTACGTAGCCTGTTCCAGTACCTTGACGCCCGTCGGCGTGTGTGTACGCGTGCCTATCCTACCGGCTACCTCAAGTGGCGTAACAGTCTTGTTACGTCACAACAAATTTCACAGTCGCTTACAATTTCAGTTGTTTTTCCTGGATAGAGCCCCCCCCTGAAAATTCACAATTACAAACTGTCCTTCACTTAAATATTCGATTTCTAGGTGAGATGCCTCAGGTACCGGTATTCTGCTTCCTTCGTGGATAGCGATGGTACCAGTGAATACATCACTGAAATCTTCTGATCCTAGGCTGTCATCTGTAAGTTGGAGGGACATCACATCTTCTTCATCAGAGTCGGAGTTATCTGTCACTTCTTCTTGCCTACCTCGTCCTCTCAGTTTGGGCTGGCTTGCCTTCAATGTAGATGGTACAGATTCTTCTACCTCTTCTGCAGAGATACTTTGGCTAGTGGAACTGTCAGTTTCTTTTGCCTTTTTGTCTAAAGGGGTTTGGTAAGCTCTTCTCTGTGCTTCTCAATTTTCTCCAAGAAAGTGTCTCCTAGAGCTGCAGTTTCTTCCACTGTCATCCCTTGTGATGGCAATCTCTTGAGGACTTGTTCCCTGTTGGCAGGATACAATCCAGACTTACGAAAACCACTCTGCAAGTTGATGCGAGAGCCAAAGCTAAGAAGGCCGTCCCACAAATTTTTTAGAAGGTGAGGAAACTGATCCCTTGGCACCGATGTGCAGCGACTTCCAGCAGAGGATGCTTTCCAGCTGGGAAGAATCTTCCTCCAATGGACCTTCATTGGCCAAAAATAGGCCACATCGAGAGGCTGCAGGAGATGAGTTGCATTTGGGGGCAAAGTAATGAACTTTATATTATGTTGTTCGCAAAGATGCAGCACTTGTATATTGATATAGGAGCTTAAGTTGTCTCCAATTAGCACCTTCACGCCATCTTGGCGCTGCAAAATGGGCAACATGAGGTACATAAACCAATCTTCAAAAGTATGGCCATCGAACCGACCAGATTTGGACCTATTGTAAGGAGCTTCTGGTGGTCCATGTCATCCATAATTTTTCTGCCTTATAATTGACGTACAGGGGTGCCAAATTTCCGGCAGCATTCCCGCAAACCATAATTGAGGTACATGCTTTAGAAGAGTTTTGAACTCTTTCAGGATACTTTGTCACCCTTTTTGTAATGACCTTGTCCTTGCCTGGGTCGTCTAACAAATTTGTTTCATCATAGTTCCAAAACCTGTTGGGTGAAACACCAGCAAGTTCTCCTTCTAAGTGATCGAAAAACTGGTTAATGACGTCTTCATCAATGGCAGTGTGAGGATAGGAGATGTTCTTTGCAGTACTTTGAGATAATACCTGCTTGTCTCTGAGTACAAAGCCCTGTGCCCATTCTTTACCTGGAAAATTGTCTTTGAATCTTGGTTCTTGTCTTCCAATCCGGTCTAGATACGACTTTACAATGCACCTCAAGTCGAATACACTGACTGGAAAGCCGAAATTTGACATCGCCATGATGTGATGGACGAAACTTTCTTCCTCCTCTGTTGAGAAAACAGTCATACAACCAACAAATCTGCTGTGCTTATGCTGACTTTTAGGTGAAGGGTATTCTTTGTAATGCCATATTTCTGAGATGCCTTCCGAATTGACAGCGTTTTATATGTGATGGCATAGAGAGCTTTCTTCAAAGTGTCTTCCATATAATTCCTGCATGCTCATGCCCCAATGGGACGTTTGTATGTTCTCCCCATTCTGGAAACCTGAAAGAGAATTTATCATCAGGCTAACTTTGGGACATCTGCAGTTTCATATGTGAAATGCACTACTAATGATTGGGGGGCTACTTTGGGACAGTGAGAACTGCTGTATTTTTTGTTTTTATTTAAATGTCAATGAGAATGGGTTTTGCAATATTAATTAAAATTGTAAAGTAATTCATTTCATGTAATGAGTCTACTTAAATGCAACTTTGGGACAGTCCTGAAGTAACCCCACTAATGTATGATTTTTCACAAATTTGTGGGTCATGTAGAAGCATTCGTAAATAATTATGATTTGACTGCTCTAAAACTGTGTTATGACATTAACAAAGAAATTTACATACCTGTAAACACTCTTCAAACGACAATTTTTGTCGTTAGCACAACACCACAGATCGTAGAAAAAGGCGCCAAGAAAACAGCAATGCCCTGTTCCATCGATGGCAGGGAGAAAGTTTTCGAATACGGCCGCAAGATGGCAGCACACGCTAACGTTCCAGTCGGCCATGAAAAATACGACGATTGGTCTCTTACATGGCGGAGAGCGATTTAAAACTGAAAAATAGCTGTCAGTCCCAATGTTACCCCAGTCCCAAAGTAACCCCAGTCTACAGTAATAAAATAGTGCTGGTTGACATTTTATTCAGCTTATCTAAGGCATTTGACTGTGTGAATCACAATGTTCTCCTGGGTAATTTAAAGTTTAATGGGATTGATGTTACAGCCAACCAGCAAATAATGTCACATCTAACAAAAAGACCACAGAAAGTTGTACTCGGTAATTCAACCAACGTAGTTCGGAGACATTATTCTGACTGGGGAGAAATCATGTATGGGGTCCGACAAGGCTCAGTCTTGTAAATGATCTTCTGTCTAATATACAACAACGAGAATTACTTCTTTTTACGGGAGACACTAATATTGCAATTAATCCAAGTATACATACAGAAACAGAAGAAATAGTAACTAATGTTCTTAAAAGTGTCAGCTACGCGTTTTCTGCAAATGGTCTCACCATCAATTTGAGAAAGGCACAACACATTTAATTCTTCACATCTTGGGGTACTGCACCAGTGACTAGTGTACACACGGTGACAAAGATAACAAATAGGGTGGAAACCTCAAAATTCTTAGGTGTTCATATTTGTTGTTGTTGTGGTCTTTAGTCCTGAGACTGGTTTGATGCAGCTCTCCATGCTATTCTATCCTGTGCAAGCTTCATCATCTCCCAGTACCTACTGCAGCCTACATCCTTCTGAATCTACTTAGTGCATTCATCTCTTGGTCTCCCTCTATGATTTTTACCCTCCACACTGCCCTCCAATACAAGAGAATTTAAACTGGATAAAAGACATTTTGGAACTCCTAAAAAAACTTACTTCAGCCACATTTACACTTCAAATCATTGCCAACCTCGGGGAGAGACACATTTTCATTCAATAATGTCATATGGAATAATGTTCTGAGGTAGCTCATCTTTAAGAAAGAAAGTCTTAATTGCTCAAAAACATGTATGTAGTGAACACCAATGATCATCTTGTACACATATGTTTAAGGAGTTGGGCATTCTGTCTACTGCTTCATAGTATATTTAAACTAAAACTTCGTTTATTTTTTTCAACGGACTACAGAAAAAAATGGATAAGTGTGAAAAACGTATACATGATATATACCACCATAACATCAAATTAATTGGTAAACACAAATGAAAAACTGAGCAAATAAAATGTTACATTCTACAAAATGTTATATAGGGTGACTAGGTACCATACTTAACAAAGATATAAAGAAAAATGTAAACCTCTACATAGAAGTAAACGTCTTTTCGTTTAAAAAAAAAAGGGTAATTTTTGCTTGTTTTTTTTTTTTTAAGCGGCAATAGCGTACACTGTACCCACCCGCAAAACGGGATAACTGTCATTATTTCGTCAGAAACATTGTGGCGTGTCACAAATTGCTTAATTATTTCTAGCGCATTTACTGCATCGTTAAAAGTCACGGAGGAATGCTGACGCTCTTCTGTATCATCCTCATCGTCAGTTTCTTCCTCGTCTCGGTCACGGGATGCACATTGAACTATCTCAGCAATAGTCATGGGCTCTGTAGTGACGAAGTTTTCATCAACGTTCACGTAATCCTCAAATGATGCTTGCTCTTCAAGTCTATTCCATTCTTCATCATTTGGTGAAATATCGTCAGTATGATCACGTCCACCGTGATCATGGACTTCCATTTCCAAATCCGGTTTTTCGGCAACATTTCCGAATGGTATCGTCTGAAACTGCCCTGAAGCTGCAATAGTGCATTGCAATGCGTATCTGAAGAAACAAATTCATTAATAATTTCTCGAAGTGTTCTTTGGCTCCAGTAGCACAACGTGAAATAAATGAGAAGTAAAAATCTTACTTGTAAAATGTTTATTTTCATTTCTTCTTTTTTTTTCAATGTTTACACACCTGGTGGCATGCTGCACGAGCATTTTGCGACAATGCAACTTGAAATTATGTATTACTGCAAGGTACAGGAGCTCACTCGTGCAATTCGCTGGGAAGAATTCCACGGTCACATTTCTCAAATAGGACTTAAGGGGAGGATGTGCTGCACACCTGTCTACGAACAATAAAATCTCCCGGCCTGCTGCAACCATTTTCGCACCGACACTTCGAAACCAACTTTCGAAAACTTTTGTCGTAATCTACGATTTATTGTTACCGTATTAGTGTATTTTATGAGAAACGTGACAATGTTCTTAAAACAACGGTACTTGGCAAATTTTCCGATCGTAAGTGGGGGCAGCTTCTCACTCCCAACACTGTTAGCACATACCAGCACTGCTACACGTTGTTTACTTCATTTTCCTACGTGGCAGTTCTAACCTTTGAATGCAATTGTGCGGTCAGGCATTACATTGTAAAACAAGCCCATCTCATCCACATTAAAACTATTTTTCGGAGCATATTGGGATGTCCAATCTCGCACTGTCTCGGTATCGACACTTTTGCTTTCGCCACATACATTCTGACGGCTTGTCCAATCTCGCACTGTCTCGGTATCGACACTTTTGCTTTCGCCACATACATTCTGACAGCTGATGCCATGTCTTACGTTAAATTTGTGCAGCCAACCTGATGAAGCACTGACATTTTCCACACCGAGTTGAACAGCAAATTCATTTCCTTTTCTACAAGGCATTGGGTCGCTAACAAAGAATGTATGATGCCTGAACCACTGCAACAATCAATCTTCCACGTCCTCATATTTGCCGCGCTGAATGCGTGTCCGCTTATTATTAGAAATTCCGAATACACTTGCACTATCTTCAATTTCCTTTGCCTTTGCTACTACAGAATTTTGCCTAATTCCTTGGCAATATTCACTCGCTTTCGATTACTGCTTTCCTTCACAACTCAAAGTTCGTAGCTTCTCAGCGACAGTAACGCTTTTCTGTTTTCTTCCACCTATGTTACTGGTTCTCAAAATAATTAGAAATACAGTAATACGGTACCTTAGCCATTACAATATGAGGTTTGATGTGTTTTGGGATTCCCTAGTGACATGCAACAATTAATATCCAGTTGTGCCCTAGTTCCCAGTTTGAGAGAATCATGTAATTTCGAGAAATCAAATGAGTGCTACACCAACAACCAATCTTCCCTATGGCTATCAGCACTGCCGTAATAGTAAGCTTCATACTTTATACTGTACTTTCCAATACTGTACAGTCCCTGTATAACATCTGGTTTTTGTGACGACACTATTATTGCAGTTTATACTGTTGTTGTGTATCTGTCAATCTATAAAACAATATCAAGTCTGACACATTAAAAATTAAGTGTTAGTTGGATTCGGATGCTCGCAACAAAGTGATTTTCTAGTTGGCAACGGCGGTAACATGATAATAGATGGAGCTTAGGCCGGTATTATACTATCAAATTTTCTTTGACAATGATCTCTGTCGTTGCGCAAAAGGGGGTATTACACTGTCATCAAATATTTCGCCAAAGTACCTACATAATAGCCGACGACGACGACTTAATAATATTATCTACAGTTCAAGTTTACTTAGGGCATCGGCGATGTCGCGTGCTGATGTTGGCAACACCATGTTCATATAATGCAAATGTTTTGTTATGAAATGTTCATTTTACGAGTATAACTAATCTACTGAGAGGGCAAGGGTACATACAAGAATCTGTCAACCATAGAGCAAGAACAGATTCGTGGTGAAATCATGGAGGTAAAAATATTTGACATGGGTGAAATGAATTCCCAGCAATGAATGACCGTTGCCAACATCAACACACTACGCCACCGATGCCGTAAGTAAAATTATACCTGGTTGCATTTGCAACAGAAGCAGAACAAAAGAAAACATAATTGGGTGAAGCCGTGGACTTCACGGCGAGAAGCGAAAGATATACAACAAAATTTGCTACGGGAATGCAAGGTGAGGACGTAAAGCCGCATGAAAATCCCTTTGGGAATGGACGAGTGTACATTTCAGGATGTGCTCAAGAAAGTGGCTCCTTATATTATGAAGCTGAACACACTCCTCAGGAATGCTACATCCGCAAAATAATGCGATTTCTAGTTACTCTAGTTTACAGTACCGGTATACCGCTCTAATGCTGCAGCGCACATTGACGAAAATAATACCGGAAAAAATGGAAGCTATTTATAACGCACTGAATGAGAAATATGTGAACGCACATAAATTTAATATGTACTGTGGTCATGAAAAATTTTATTTCCACAGAAGTTGTAGATTTTCTCCTTTATATTCTGGGGGGGGGGGGGGGGCTATATCCTGGCCGTACTTCAAGGCTAATAGCATCCGCAATTTTTTTATAGCTCTCACTTTTTAGTCTGTTTTTATATTTGGGATGTCGTAAGCTACACAGTGCTTCATCTGCCTCTAATATTTCTATCAATTTCGTTATATATGAGACGGATCATGTAAATTTGGGAGTCATAATGATAAACATGTCAGACCTGCAGCGATGCTAGCACTCCAAGCGGTTGATTTCTCCATGCAGTAAACATAAAACGAACGCTTCCTTTGATCAAATCTAAGACGAGGCGCTAGACTTAATCAAACAAAATTTGACCAAAGCCTAACTTTAAGATCGGCCTTACCAATCCACTTCCCGGCAACCCACTGTGAAGCACTGCAACATAACTTGTGGCCACTGAGGACATTTCTCCGTTCCCCCCCCCCTCCCCTTTTTTTATAAAAAAGAAGTAAAAGTGAGAAAAACGTATAAATGAAGTTTTACTGTATTCCCTCATGTAGTTTGTTGTGAATAATGCACTTCAGTTCAAAAAGGGCCAATGACGTACACAATTTCAATACCAGGAGAAAAAATGACATACATTACTTCACATTAAGATTGTCTTTAGCACAAAAAGGGGTGCACAATGCTGCAACAAAAAATTTTGATGTTAGACAGTGGCATAAAATGTTTGAGAGACAGCAAAGTAAAATTTGAAAACAAACTAAAAACGTTTCTCCTTGAGAACTCCTATTATGTAGAATAATTCCATTATTGTAAGTGTGTACATGGTAGAGAGTAGGAGTTACTAACTATCATCTGTAGTCTTTTTAAGATAACCTTATAGGTATTCAGCATGCACTGACATTTAAAAATTAAGTCGTGATGTGTATGTAAAATGACTCATTCCACATAATTATCATTTAGTGAGCAAATGAACCATAGATCATGAAACTAACTTAAGTTGAATGTTCTGTTTGAGTTCATATGGGTGCTGTCAGTTACATTTGCATCTAACAAATTCTCTTAAAGTTTTAAACACTGATTGTACACAATTTTGTTAGTTTGAGTTAAATTCAGTGTTTATTACTTTTGATACTCCATGAAATATAAGCCGTGCATGGAACAATGCACTCCCGTTTTGAAAATTTTTGTATTCATGAATGTTTATTTTTGTATTTATACAAATGCTGTTGCAATAACTATTATGTTTAGGGTCTTGTAATTCATTTATTTTACTGAGAAGTCCAGTTAACCATGACATATCGTACAGTTAACCCTGGTGTTAAATGGCCCAAAAGTATGGTCAAATTCATTTTAATTGAATCAACTGTGGATTCTTGGTGAAACATTGTAAATTAACTAAACAAACACCATTTTTTGCCTTGTTTCACAATTTCATTATTAATGTTACTGCATAACCTAGATTTCAGGTTATAAGCCCATTTTCAAGTACATTCCCAAAGATGATAATGTATAGATAAACATGATGACAAGGCAAAGGTAACCATCTGAACTTCTTAAGGTGTCGATCCATTGCTTAATGTAAAATTACACCATTTTTAACAAGTTACATACATAATTACGTGTGCCGCTCATGGCCTCACTTCCCGAGTACGTGGTCCTGGGTTCAATTCCCAGCGGGGTCAGGGATTTTCACCCGTCCCGAGATAACTGGGTGTTGTTGTGTCATCTTCATCATCATCATCATTCATCCCCATCATGGTCGGAGGAAGGCAATGCCAAACCACCTCCATTAGGACCTTGCCAAATACGGCGGTGCGGGTCTCCCGCATTGTTCCCCTACAGTCTGTCAAGAGGCATGGGACTTCCATTTCCATATATAATTACACAATTCAGCAATCACACTGACATGACCGGACTAAAGTTATGCATCAGCCAAGAACTTTTTAATTATGATGGACTTGGGCCCAATGTTTTGCTTCTATCCTGGGGTTGTGATCTCAGCTAAAAGAGGTGAATAATTGAATTGGGTTTGTTCATTTAATAATAAGTGTGGGGTGTACTAGTCTGTCTTTTAATTTCTAAAATTTGTAATTGGTTGAGTTTAGTCCCCTTTCCCTCCATGTGTAAGACTTGTGCATCTGTTATGTATTTGTGGTTATTGTTCATGCTATGTTCCACAAAGGCTTCTTCAATCTCCAGCTTCTGTAATGTTCTTTAAGCTTGGTGCAGATTGACCTCCCAGCAAGACTGACACTCACAGCATGTGTTTTTATAAACTCTGCTTTTTGTGATGGCTAGTTGTTTGTCTTTTGCATTGAACAAGCAACTACCTATTGTCTGAGGCACATAGAAAAACACAGAGAAATCTTTTGCCTTCAAAATGTTACTTATCCTATTTGATGTTTTCCTTATAAAAGGTAAACTGAACCATTTCTTTTTCAGTTTGTCTATGTTTTTCATTGGGGACAGTAGGGACCTGGCTTGCTTCTTCATCTTTTTACCATCTACCCCCGGTAGCTGAGTGTCAGCATGACATTATGTCAATTCTAAGGGCCCGGGTTCAATTCCCGGTTGGGTCGGAGATTTTCTCTGCACAGGGACTGGGTGGGTGTTGTGTTGTCCTAATCATTAGGTCCACCCCCGGTAGCTGAGTGGTCAGCGTGACAGACTGTCAATCCTAATGGCCCAGGTTTGATTCCCGGCGGGGTCAGAGATTTTCTCCACTCAGGGACTGGATGATGTGTTGTCCTAATACTCATCATTTCATCCCCATCAACGTGAAAGTCATCAAAGTGGCGCCAAATCGAAAGATTTGCACCTGGCGAACGGTCTACCCAACAGGAGGCCCTAGTCACACAACATTTACTTTTTTTTTTTATCTTTTTACCCAAAATTTTATCAATGATGTTGGGGTTAAATTCATTATTTGTGGTTATTGTTCTTCTTGTGTTAAGTTCCTGGTCAAAGTCTTCTTGGGACATAGGTATCGAAAGGAAACAATGGATTACATGGTGCAATGCTGCATGTCTACAGGTTGTAGGATGTCGGGACAAAGCCGGGATGAATGGAGTCTTTTTTATAAATTCAAATTTATGGTTACTGTCTTCTAACTTTAAGCTAATATCCAGGAAATTTATGTTGCCCCCCCCCCCCCCACCCCCAACTGCCCAACTCCATGCTGACCTTTATATTTTCCACAAATTTGTGGAGTTGTTTACTGGAACCTTTCCACATACAAAGAATATCATCTACATATCTGTACCAATACATAACATGTTTTGCCAGTGGTTCCCCCTTAAAAAATTCAGTCTCCCACTTACATTTCTGTGAAATCTGTGAGAAATGGGACATTAATGTAAAAATGAAACTGCATATGGCTTTATATATGTTTTCCTCCTCATTCATGAATAAAAATTTAGAAAAGAACACCTTTTTTGAGTAAAATTTTGTAGGAAGAAAAAAATTAGTCAAATTAACCCCACCACCTTTACCATATTGAAGTAACCACACACCACTACTGATGTCTACTGGTTTCAAGTTTATTGAGCTGGATGTCACAACTGAATTTGCAACACTGACATCCATGAATGTTGGCTTAATATCTCTTTCTGCACTTATGTGCTGAAATTTATTAATATTTTTATATTCCAAACTGCAGTACATTCGTTTTTGTTACTGCTTTTACGCAAATAATTTGCTGATATGTAATGTAATAAGATGGTCTATCTTAACCACTGAGAGGCCCACAGAACAAATTTAGTACTTCTTTCAACGTCTGAAATTTTGTTTGTGACTCACTGAAAATTTTGATGGCATATGGCAAATTTTTGTTCATATAACACTGGGAAAGCCACCAGCCCAGATGACGTTCCAGCAGAGTTATGGTGTTCCCATCACTGGAAGGCAGCTGAATGGTTAATGGAACTCTTCAACAAGATCAATGACGAGGGACAAACAAGAACTGATTGGCAGCAGAGTGTCATCCTGCCTATCATTAAGAAGAAGGGAAATCCTGCTGGGTGTGCCAACTACTGTCCAATTTGACTTCTCTGCCATGCCATGAAAATCTTTGAGCGTGTTCTGGACCAAAGGATCCGTGAGATCACACAGAACTGTGGCACAACTGATGTGATTCATGCTGCATCTTAGTCAACAAACATCATGAGAAAGCCAAGCCACTGCATCTAGCATTCCTGTATCTTGAAAAGGTCTTTGATTGGGTGCCACACAGTCTTATCTGGCTAGCACTTTGGCAGCATGATGTGCTGGAGCAGCTTATCAACTGGGTGCAGTTAATTTATGCACAGCAGGGAAGTTATGTCCGTACAACCTCAGGATTATCCAAGGACTTCCCCATCACAGTTGGCGTCCATCAAGGTTCTGCATTATCACCACTTCTGTTCATTCTCATATTGGACACTGTGACAGCTGATCTGCACCAGCCATTACCATGGAGCTTACTTTATGCTGATGACGTGATGGTGGCACCAGAAAACAAGCTGGATCTGCAGAGCCTAACTCAAGAATGGAGTGACCGATTGATGCAACATGGCTTGCGCATTAATTTGAAGAAAACCAAGTACATGACATCAGACAGACATGAAATGGGAACCATCATGATTAATGGTGAAGTCTGACTCATGTCAGTAAGTTTAAGCATCTTGGTTCCACGATCACCATTGACGGCCGACTCATTGAAGTGGTCAACACCAGAACTCAGACAGCTTGGATGAAATGGCGAACAACAACCAGAGTCACTTGTGACCGCAGGATGAAAAATAATTTAAAATCAAAAATCCATCACACTGTCATCTGACCAGTCACCTTGTATGGTTGTGAGTGCTGGCCGACTACAGTTGAGGCAGAGCGCCGCCTGTGTGTAATGGAAACGAAGATGCTAAGATGAACAGCGGGCCTCATTAAGTTAGATCACGTTTCTAATGACAACATTAGCAAACAGTTTGGTGTGGTGTTGCACTGATCCAAGACAAGATGCATGAGAGTCGTCTTCAATGGTTTGGGCATGTTTTACAGGCTGATGATGACTCTATTGCCAAGGCGGGTTACATACTTGAAGTTGTCAGCAGTAGACCCAAAGGACGACCTAAGCAATGTTGGGCTGATACAATTCATAAAGACCTTAAATGCGTGAACATCCACCCAGATGCAGCCTGAGATAGAGCAAAATGGAGACAATGGATCCATGTAGTGGATCCCGCAGGCACACAGGACAAATGCTGAAGGAAAAGAAGAAGAATTTATTTAAGGGAGGAAGGAACGAACATTTAAGTTTAGTGTCCTGTTGATGATGTCATTGGAGATGTAACACAAGTTCGGACTGCATAATGATGGTGAGGAAATTGGTTGTGTTCTTGTGGAAGGAACCATCCTGCCATTTGCCTTAAATGGTTTGAGGAAACCACAAAAAACTTAAATTATATGGCTGAACTAGGATTGGAACTTCTCACCTGCATGATTTATTTGACTACTGGACTTCATATTAACATTTAAATTCCCAAGGGGCATTTCACATCATTCACTTCATCCTAATTCAATAAGGGCATGTCCATTAAAAAGGCGCTCACGTGGGGTGCTTTAACTTGTTTGCAATTGAGTGTATCTGGCTGGATTCCTGCAAAAGCAAATGTAGATGTACTTTGGTGAGAGTCGTCTATGTACTTTCGCAAGGTGGTCCTGGTTCATTTACCTGAAGAACCTTTGTATACATTCTCGTTGGTATGAACATAAGCCAGCCCTGGCTTGGGGGAGTTGCTCGAATGTAAGATTGGTATTGTGTAATGTGTCAAATTGATTCGGTTAGTTGCCTTTAAAGAACTAAAGATGCTGCACGATGCAATTTCATACATTTGAAATCATACAATGCCTGTCTCGGCGCCGGATAACAAGGTCAGTTTCTTAAGTGACACTGTAAACATAATACACCAACAACTTAACGGCTTCCCATAGTATTTCATTACTGTACATAAGTTCATGAGATCTGACCGACCGGAATACCCTGTACCATATTTCAATCTCCCGCGCAATTTCACAAAGGTTATATATACATAGCTCTATCAGCGGCTAAATATATATTAGTGAGTAAATAGTATTTTTATAGCTCGATCGTGGTTACATCGGTACTGGAAGTTACTCCAGCGAAACCACACCTGTTTACGTAATTGCAGGATTAGGCCTACCTGTTAATGCCCATGACACCACAAGGCTTGACAGGTTATAGAGGAGTGGTAGTGGATTCGTCGCATGACTCTTAGCAGTTTGTCACTTGTCACTACTTGAAGATGGCGGGGATTAAAGGTGAGTACCAATAATAATAGAAATTATAAATGAAAATAAATCTTAATTTGTTGGTGCTAGCATTAAGAAGAGTTGATTTTAAGCCAACGAGCGGAAAATCCGTGATCTGGTTACTTTCTTATTACGTAAAGTATAAGTCAGACATAACATACCTGTGATCCTTCCGTACGTGCTGGTGAAATTGAACATAAGCATCAGAATGAGCTGATCATTACGTGACAATAATTTAAGTTTGATGCTAGTCGAGTCTACAGAACTATTAAATTTTCGTGATAAGTGTGTTCATCATGTGGGTTAGTGTTTAATTCATTTGTTGTTGTTTATCTCCATTTATAATGACGTTTTACCTAATACAGTGCTTTTGTGTTTTCTTTTTCACTGCTTAGTTTAAGTGTGACAGTAACTAATTCGTTTTACTGTTTCATTGTTTCGTGACGCTGCCATGGATACACAGCGTAAGTACTGCCAATTTTACTATTGACATTTTATATGCTTGTACTAGTTTTGTTTTGTGTACAAATTCTTGCCGTTAGTATTTTGCTGAAAGCAGATGGTTAATGTTGCATTCAGGTTAGCTTGATAATAACTTAGAGAACGTGCTTATAATGGCAGTAAATAGTCTATTTAATTTCAATATACGAATAAAGTCAAATAATCATTGTTTAAGGTATCCAGTGAATTACCATGAATTGCTTTAATTAGAGACAGTTATGTGGTTAACAGGGTACCTTTTCCCATTTGTCTCGTACTCTAGTGAAGCTCGAAGTCTAAATCGATTTTCTATGAATGTAAACTTCTGTAACACAGGGATTTAGAAATGAATGCCGGTAATGTTATTTCGTTTGCTTTCCAATACCAGTCTGTTCTTTTTAGTAAAGTGGATACCTGGGACTAAGCTTGCATAGGCACACACGACACATAATTGTAAAATAGATGTAGTTGTTGGCAAAGAAAGTAAATCTGAATTCATTCAGAAGATTGTGTTTGCACACGAAAAATATTGCTTAAATCATTTAAATACCTTCGCAGGTTATGTTGGTGTGTTCACCGAATGTGTTGAATTCAAATCAGATTGAAACGGGGGGAGGGTTCAAAGTGTGACATAGTGTAAGGTCACCTGTGTTTGATCTCAGAGCCTGCTGGAATAAAAGAACTGGCTCTTATTCTTGAAAACCTACTGAAAAAGTTTGGTTAGCCAGTATTCATCGGAGAGAAGCAATGGACTTTCTTTGATTGCATGTGTATTGCTCCTATAGTTAAAAGTTACTCTTTAAAAAGAGTAATGATTCCTTCTGCAGAATCATCCAAGAAAAATCTTTCCATATTAGTTGCAAGTGGAATGAATTTCAATAGGCCTATGTAGTTTATAGTAAAAAACAGAATCCTGACTTTGGGATCTTACTGTAATTTTTAAATTTGTCAACTACTTTTCTGAGCAGATTGTTAATTCTTACAGTTTTTCATGTTGTTGGTTATACATTAGGCCTATTTCAGTTGTGTTATAGTAAATTTACATGCCTGGTATCAGAACTGCTTTGTTAAGTTCTTCAATTTAATATTTACCATTAGCAAAAGGTGTTACAAATGTGTTCCATTAACCCATTTTCTGGTAAGTGTGTAGAGTGAGAGCTGTGTCATTATGTAATGTGTTTTGTGTAGGAATGATGACAGGAATGTGTGTTAAATAATTTGCAATTACACGAAGAGGGACTAGCAGGTGTGTTTAAGGGGGCTAGGATGTCCAACAGGCTGACTTGGAGCAGGAGAGGCACCACAGGACATTTAAATTTCCACTGGCTATAATTTTACAAATAAATTCATAAAACTTAATCAGAATGTCCAGGAAGGGTTCAGGATTCACACTCATAGCAGAGGAAGTTCAAAGAAATAACAAAATAATTTTTTTGCATGTGAAATTTCATCATTTTTTAACTTACTATTGTCTGCATTTGTTGCTGTAGGTACACTTTTCTTCAAAAGTAGGAGAGATTCTTTGGTGAATTTTGCACAGCATACAAACCATGCTTACAGATGTATGAAACTCTAGATTTTATTTAATTTATGAAAAATTGAATTAGCTGTTACATTTTAAACTTTGTGTTTAGAAAAAAACTCAAATTTTATAGGTAATTTTCTCAATTTTTACCACACTTTTTAATAGATGTGGAAAATTATTGAGTTTTCATACACCTGTAAGTATGGTTTATATGCTGTGCAAAATTCATCGAAGAATCTCTCTCACTTATGAAGAAAAGTGTAATTTAGCAACAAATGCAGCCAATAGTAAGTGAAAAAATGATGAAATTTCACATGTAAAAAAATTATTTTGTTACGTTTTTGAACTTCCACAGCTATGAGTGTGAATCCTGAATCCTTCCTGGTCATGCTGAGTAAGTTTTATGAATTTATTTGAGAAAGTATGGACAGTGGAAATTTAAATGTCCTGTGATGCCTCACCTGCTCCAAGTTGGCCTGCTGTCCGTGCTACCCACTTTAAGTACTCAAGAATGGAGGCAATTGTACCAAATTCAGAATTGAACAAAAGCATACACACTGTATTTGGTGAAATGCCAACTATAATCATATTGCTCTTGCTCTACACTCGGTCTGGTGTTCTTTCTTCAGTAATTTTTTTTATCTTATTTAAAGATCTGAAAACTTCCTATATGTTGCTGATAATAGCTCATGTGGTGTGAAATTTCTTTGCTTGATTCTTACTGTGTATTTTCTGAGCTATCCTGATAAATCCAGTGACAGCTGTAACACTGATATATTCCTGCGTCAGGGGGTTGCCCAGTGTTGAACTTCTCCACACAGTCTGTCTCTTCCTCCTCCTCCTCCTCCTCCTCCTATTCCTACGCCATCTGGGAAACAGAGGTTTGTGCCCTGTGTTAGCAACACTGCACTTGTTCTATGCCATACAAGCAACCTATCAGCAGTTCAACAGGCTTGTCTTTCTTTGCCCCTTGAATGACTTGGATTGCATACAAAAATTTTGCACCTAGTGTGACATGGATTTCATAACCAAAATTTCACACCTGGAATTACTTGGATTGCATAACAAAGGTTGTATATTTGAGCTTACATACCTCATGCTATACTTTGATTAAAGTAACTTCCTGATTGACCGATGTTTTTGGTGGGAACAGAGTTGTCGGTAAATGCCACATGCTGATACATGCGCGTGCCAGTGTGATTTCTGTTATGATTGTTATTGGACCTCTGTTCCACTGACCATTGTCTGGGCCTGACATACTGTTGTTTTATTGTGTGAATCTATCTCTGTAGCATATTCAGTATAAATTCTCATAGGAAAGTTGCTTTACTTTTGAACAGTTATTTAGTGGCATCTGATTATGAAACTGTGTGATGAAGAGTGTAAATAAAAATTGCAAGTGCAGATGTACCAGAGTGCTTCTGTTCTTAATCAGCTGATAAATCCATATCATAAATACTACAGATCACCTTACTGTGACATCTTGTGAACGTGATCTATTTATTTAGAAGAAGAGGTGTGTTACACCACAACAGTACCTGCAGTGTAACACCCCTCTCTTCTTCGAAAGATACAGGTCACTTTCAGAGGATGTCACACCAAGATGACTTGTAGTACTTATCATTTGGATTCTGAGGGTTTGTCAATTTAGGTTAGAAGCATTCTGATACAGCTAGACTTGAAATTATTATTAACACTTTTCGTCCCACATTTTCATATTCATGTGCTACTAAAAAACTGTTTAAAAGCAGAGTGACTTTTCTATGCGATTTATAAATGATTCAATACAGAGGGAAATTCAACATTAAACAGACAATGTACAGGCCAAGGCAACATTCAGCTAAAGTAGCAGTCAGAACAGAACTTATGGTGGTGTGCAGCGGTTGTTGCCACATGTGTATTCCTGCATTGTTAACATAGCCAGTTACTGCATATATTGTTGATATACATAAGTATGCCCTCCTGTACTATGTTATGATTAGGGAGATTACACTACATGTCTTACAGCCTGCTTAACAATAGGCAACACAGTGAGCACATGGAGCCAGACATAAAGCTGTGATTGACAGATGCCTGGCTCCTACAATTCGACTCACTTAAACATCAGCCACAAAGTTATTTTTGATGAAAGTATAATCTGTCTCTCTACTGCTACTATCCCCCTCGTCTACGCCTCTCGCAGTCCCTACCTTCATTCTCTGCTTTACAAAAGTTTTGATCTCACTTTCTATAAAATTATCACTGTGCTGCCGTACTTACTCTCTTTCTTTGAGTGTTTAGCAAGTTGCTGTGAGAAGAAAACCCTCCAGTAAACTGTCAAGCAAACTGTGTTTATGTTTTGGAGTTCTGGGAACTTGTCAGGTTCAGTTTGCTGGTTACTCTTTGTTTAGGCCTACTGAAGTACAGATATAAAGTTTGCTCACACATTTACATTGAAGTTGTGCCAGTTGATTTTCAGGTATTAATCACCCTTCATAACAGAATCTCAACTCTGAATAATTGTACCTAACTCTTAACAAATATGCCTTTCAATCTAGGCTAGATGTACTGCTGCTGCTGCTGCTCTGATACTGCTAGTAGGTGTAAACTGTGAAATCACCCCTATTGTATGTGCCTTTTAATAGTTCTGCTGTGATGTATGTAATTAAAACACTGATTAAATATGACTTAAATTGTTCTCCAGACAGAGAAAAAAACGGCATGAAAACTCAACTTGTCCTCAAATATAGAACACAGACTAGAAAATAAACAAAAACTCACATGACTATGGAGAAGGAGCAACAGATAAATCAATGTCAGTAGAAGACTTAACAGTTTAACCATATTATGAACGTAATAGTAATGAGGTGCTTGCAGCATAGCACAACTGCTTTCATATTTCCCAGCTACCTTACTTTTCCATAAGAGCAAATATCACCAACTTCCGATTCATACAACATTGAGGGATATTCAAGATGTGGTTGACAATATACTTAATGCATCCTGTACTGTTCCATAATGAAGGTGATCCTTAAATTGTGTTGGCGTAATTTACTGTTACTAAAGTTAGAACTGGGCCATCAAAACAATGTAACTGCCAACATTGATTAACCAGGGAGGCTAGGTACTATGAGAACATAAATTTAAACTTGTCAATTTTCGTGAATAAATAATTTGACAACAATGATGCTGTATGGGATTTCGATATATGCCCTAATCTGGAATATCCCTGGGAATTGTCAGTTCCTCATTGCAAGTTTACCCATTTTGAAGGCATGGAACTCGAAATTCCGCAAGAGGGAGCACTGCATCCCCCCCTCCCCCCTCCAAACCCCTTCGGAATCTATAGTATGCAGTTTTTATTCATTACAGAATTATCATAGGCCTCTAGAAGTGATTTCTCATGGTGCTGCAAAACCTCTCATTCATTCAGTTGTAACATTGTGTGGCTGATTACGGTGGGACAGTAATATTGCAATTACTATCATCTTTTTAGAAAAGTGTAACACCAGACACTTGATTATGGAGCACAGGCTTCATTCATTTGTTAACCGTTCTCTCTTGTGTAATAATTAGCATACTGCTATACAGTGGATCAAATGAAGACAGACAGAAAGCTGCGCTTGTGAGATGTACAGACTTCCTTACTGGCTTCTTCGAAGTATTGTTGTCAAGTTGGCTATCAGGCGTATTACAACTGTAGCGAGGTGTATAACAACTGTAGCAGAATCAAATTCCCCATTGCAGCCTTCTGAACACAGTCAACATTAGCTACACACAGTGCTTTCCGGAGCATTGTTTGGTTTCGCTGAACGCTGCATGTACTGTGTGCACAGCGCTAAGCCTTAATGATTGATTTCACAGCAGCTTTGTATTCTTCATCACTAGAAGACATCCGAGAATATGTTACACTATTTCATATTATTGGAGGGGAGTGTAGTCTGTGTGAGGAAGCTTGGCAATTTACTTAAGTGTATTATTTTTATTTAACGGCAAAGGGAATGTTTCTGCCAGGTCCAGACCCTGAGTCAAAATGAGGCTAATCCAGTTAACATCAGTAGCTTGCAAGCCCTAGCAGAATTCTCTGGCTGATGTTTTAAAGAGTAAACACATCACAAGCCGTTAGCTGACCCTGTTTGTAAGTAATTCAGACATTGGGGAAAAGGATATGGGGCTATACCTCTAGCATGGAAAGAGAGCAGAACGGTCACCTTTACACTCTGGAGAGTTCTCCCATAGTCCTTTCTCTTTTGTAAAAACATGCACTTCCAACACACATCTACTGATGTTCTGGGTGATGTAGGCTGTATAGGTGGCTACCAGTATTGTAAGTTGTGCTTTACAGGTTTTGTCAAATCACAATACTGATCATGTTCACACCACAATTTTCTAAACATATCTGACATCATGATGTTCACTGAATTGCTGCCAGTATTTCTCTTATCAAAACTACTCACTGCACATTTAGTAAGCAGTGATATATGTACTTCATAATTTACATCTAAGTGAAAGTAAGTTGTTAATGAGCCAGAGTGTGTCAAAAATGTTATAATATAGACAACTTCTTATCTCAAGCAACAATGGGGTGTGATTTTTGGTCAACGAGAACACAAATACGTATAAATCTATTAGTCTCTGATATTATTGATAAATGTACAGTTTCCCTGCTACCGAAAAGACTCTATTAATTGCCCTTGATTTGCATGCAACTAAACGCTTGATTGAACAATCCTTCACTACTACACAAAAAGTAAAACACATTATATGAGTTGTACATGCTAAGTGTTCTGAAAAGAAAGGTGATTGATAATCTAACAGTCTTGGTTGTCACAAATATTTGGCTGTTTTTTCCAAATACATAGTGATTTCAGTGTTTAGTGTGTAGGTTGGGCCCTAATGGCACGACTTTAATTGCTGCAAGTGAAATGAGCAGAGATTAAATTTGTAATCTTGACTGACACAAATAATTGGCAGCTTCTTCAGAATACATCACAATTTCTGGTGTTGTGGCTGGGTTTGGGATCTAATAGCTGAGTTTAAATTGCTGTGAGTAAACCAATACCAGCTAACTTCTTTTACAAAGTATAGGAAATTACAAATGATCACTGTGAATGGCTACCATATCCAACTCACAATTCGTTGTCTTTACTTTGTATCATTCATCATGCAAACCATTACCAACAGCAGCACGTAACATAGAAGCTGCAGACACTTTAAATGTGTGTTTACCTTACAGTGCAGTAAAGCTTACTCCACTTTGTACACACACATTTGTATCAATTTTAACTGAACTTTCTATCTGACAATGTTATGGTCACTTAAGCACATCCTCAGAGAGAGAGAGAGAGAGAGAGAGAGAGAGAGAGAGAGAGAGAGGGGGGGGGGGATAGTTTTGTACCAGCACCCTCATGATTTCCATAGTTCTCACCCTGAATATGTCTTGTGTACACTGCCAGTTTGTCAACATGCCTTGAGCCATGCAATTTAATACAACCATTCAACTGCTGTTGTGGATTCATAACAAAAGTAACCTGTGTAGTTGTTTGCTTGGAATGAACACCACTAGGTGACCATAAGTACCTACAAATTGTGGCTCAGCTAATCTAATGAGAATGCAAAAGAGCTTGTGCTATCAAGCCTGTAGATGTTCATTATTAGGTGTGGAAGGGTCAGTGGCATCACATTCTCTTCACTGGTTAAGGGAGGTTTTATCTGCTACCTGATAGTCATAGAAAAGTGAGGTGGTTGAAACACATTTTAGGCGTACAGTCCCATGGGTTCAGTTGGGAGGTGTTTATCATCATTGAAACCTCATAACTCAGTAATTGTCAGTTTTGAGTTAAATGTTTCTACACACTAAGAAATGTGTCTTGCACAAGACAAAATTCCTGTGGCCGAGTGCAGGTATGCGTAACTAGTCTCTAGCAAAGTATCAAGACCTCGTATCTTTTAAGATTCAAATCTGAAGGTGTGAAACCTTGTACCTCAGAAGAATGTTTTTGCTTGGAAATTTATGGGGCTTCTTTCATTATCGTGGCAATGTAATAATCTTTTGTTCCCCAGCTGATTACACGGTCTGACAAAAAAGTGAAACATCTGCAAGGGGAGGAGGAAACGAAATAAAAGTTCACAGGTTGAAAGGGTACATGTTGTTATTTCAGTGAGTACAAAATAGATTCAAATTTACAAACAACTTGCAATACAAACCCACTTGCCAGAATGATTTGTACCCTCTCTGGCTGGGGTGCATCCAGTGTTTCACTTCAAAGGGCATTTAGAGTTGTTGTATCCTCTAGTGGAGTAAGCTGGCCTACAACTATTGTAACTGGTTCTCAATATCCTAGATACTGGCACTGGGACCAAATTGACATCCGAGCTGATCCCACATCTTATGTAGGTGACAGAACTGGAGATCTTGCTGGCCATGGGAGTACCTCAACATCATACAGATAGTTCATAGCAACACATACCATGTGTGACAAGCTTTGTCCTTTTCAAAAATGGAACCATGATACTGTTTCATAAGTGAAACATGAGGATGCAACACATCTGTAATGTTCTGTTGTGGCGTCAGTGTTTCCTCAGTGAACATCAGCCATGAACTGAAGACAGCTCCCTAGCTTCCAATACTATGATGCCAGGAGTGACAGCACTGTGCCTCTACAAAACGTTGGAAGAATGGGACCTGTTTTTGGGTCACGCCGCACTCACAGACAATGGTCATCCAGAGTTGCGAAAAACCATGATTCATTGTTGAACACAGTGTGGTGCCATTCATCAATGGTCCAGGGTTGCCAGTCACAGTACCACTCCAATTGCAGCCATTTGTGTTGTGGCGTTAAATGCAGCCAACACACAAGATGGTAATTCTCTAGTCTAGCTGCTGTTAGTCTTCAACCAAGATGCAAATATCATAGAAAGTAGGAGGGAGTCCATTACTTCTTCCCACAAGACAGGTGCAGATGTGAAGACATTACAGTGTGCTTGGTGCACAATATGGCTATCCTTCTTTGTCGTGGTCAAGTGTGGTTGACTTGAGCCTTGTCGATGAGTATTCCTGCCTTCGTGTTCACATACAATCCAACATCAGGCCACTGTCACATCCGAATGCCCACAAATCTGGATATTGCATGATTTGATAAGCCGACCACATGGAGACCCAAAACAACGTCCGTTTCAAACTCTGCCAGATATAGATAACATTTTCTCTCACTAGTATGTAGCATCTCCCTACCAAGCCTGCTGACAACACTAAACACGAACAACACAAATGCCCTCCAGTGGCCGTTCTACTGGTCACAAGGAATTGCAATTCTAATCATTTACTTGCCTGATGCTGTGTACATGTGGGAAGTTACATTGACATCTGACCATGTCTTCTTGGCATTTTACTTGTTTTGTCAGGCAGTATACATTGATGTGATAAAGGAACCAAGATGTGGCAAACAGTGTCCAGTGTAAAATGAATTGCGTATGACATGACCTTTTCGAAGACATCTCTGTGTAATGGTGCCAAATTCTCAAACATGACTTTCATCTGCCCAGAGGTGTCTGAGGTGGCATTGCATGGCACCTGAAGTTTTGTACTATAAATAAATTTGTCTGAGGAATAAAGTAGCAGATTCATGCATTAGACATATCAGCTCAGATATAATCCATTCTGTGGCTACTGAATATAAACTGGGTTTTGAAGAGGATTGGAAATTACTTTCATGATGCCCCAGTATATCACCGTGTATCTAGAAAATCCATACACAGTACCAGTTGGAATTTCTGCACAGATCTCTATAAAACCAGTTATTGCAAGAGACTATCATCCTTTTTAAGAAGGTATTCTTTAGAAATAATATCAAACAAATTGCGAGAAAAAGATAAATAACTTCTCTATAACTTTTATTTTTGTGTGAAAAGGCTTTAAATTCGTTTCATGCTCAGTTAAAATCTATTTGAGTGCCAAAACTCGTGTCTTGTTGTGTACCGAAAACTTTCAAAATACCATAAAATTGCCGAATAATATGAGCAGCAGATATTGTTACTTTAGTTTATGACTCATCATCTCACACAGCTGTCAAAGTACCTTGTATAATGATAAGAGGCACTTAAAACATTTATGCATAATACTGACCCAAATACAACACATTGTTAATAGCAAAACCTTGTATCTCATAAATACAGATTTTACAGGAAGCTAAAATAACATCCTAATACATACAGTTTTTAATTGATACTAGCCATACTGTAAAGTAGTATGGCTAGTATCAGTTAAAAACTGTATGTATTAGAAAGTTATTTTAGTTTCCTGTAAAATCTGTATTTTCGAGATACAAGGTTTTGCTATATTAACAATGTGTTGTATTTGGGCCAGTATTATGTACGGATGTTAAGCGCCTTTTATCACTATACAAGGTACTTTGACAGCTGTGTAGTGTTAGGTGAGGATACTCCACCGTGTTGTCCAACTCTATAGGGTCAGTGGCATCGCATTCTATTCGCCGATGAAGGGAGACTTTATCTGACACCTGATGATCATCATAGGTATGGAGGTGACCAGGTACTAATACAAATCTTAGGCACACAATCCCGTGGGTTCACATGGGAGGTGCATATTTCATATTTGGTCCAGTATCATGGTTGGATGTTGGACACCTCATCATTGTACAGTGTAATTTGACTGTTATGTAGTATTGGGATAGTATCCCCCATCCCATTACCCTGCTCTACTGGCAATGTTTCATTGATGCATTCATTCTTCAAGATGATAATGCAAGAGTACAGCATGCCTACCTTATGAAACACTCTTTTCTTCCAAGAGGTGGCAATCAGCCAAATGGAACAGCTTGCTTTATGTGATGCCCTGAACCCAATCTGGCATGCTTGGCGTCTATTGAAACTTGCGTCTCATCGCAGGAACAACCCTCACTTGCTGAACAACCTCAGGAGGGCCACTGTGGATCAGTGGTTCTGTCTTGTAGTTGATAATGAGATGTTGTTAATTAGCAGCAAATTTTGATTTCACAGAAATGCAAAGATATGCACTTTTGAATAAACTGCCTTCATTTTGGTTACCTTTTTGTTTTATTTCACAGCACACCTACCTCCTCCACACCCGCCTTTACAGTAAAACTAATGATACCCTTCCTCTGTGGAGGCTGATAGCTACTTTCTAGGATTTGGGTTAACAAAATGATAGCTTTCACAATGTACTGTCGTGCTGCATTTCATCATGCTAATGTTGAGGTACCTGTTGAGTTTAAGCAGAAATGTCTGAGAATGACGCTGAAGAAATGTTTGTCAGTTCAAATAATCATATTGAGAGCTTTCACCATGTGGCCACATAAGAACAATAAGAGGCTAGGTGTTATATAATATGAGGCCCTGCCATTAAGTTAGCTAATGGCGAGACTGAATCCTCTGGGTTTGGCAGACTGGCTTGCTAATTACTTCTTTGTGTAATGTATTAATATCCACTAGGTAGGCTGCACATTTTTTTAACTATTTTTGTAGGCTAAAGGATGTGCACTGTAATTTTTTTGGAACCTTAAGTATTTTTTTCGTTCTCAATTAAGCCTGCTTTCAGTGTGTTTTCTTGACGCTATTGGTCACATATGTTAATTGTTTGCAGCGTTGAAGTGGTGTGTGTGTGTGTGTGTGTGTGTGTGTGTGTGTGTGTGTGTGTGTGTGTGTGTTTGGAGGGGGTGGGGGGGGGAGGTAGTGAAAATGAGATATTAAGTGTGGATATCGGGGATTGGATTTTGCTCTTAACATGGTGGTTTACTGTGTCCATTAATGAATGATATTAAGTTCATTTAAATTTACATAACTGTTAGAAAACTTCTGCTGAGAGGACACAGAAGGATAAGGATATAACATCTCTCTGGTGGCAAAATAATTACAACCAGGGACATGTGTAATTAATATTGCTTCATATTTTGAACACTAGAGGATCTTTTTATGTTTTTAGCGTTCATCTAACTTTTCAGTGAGGTCCTGAAATTCCAGTTATTGGGTGGCAAATGATTTTGAAAGATCTGGGAAATTGGAGGGGCTGCTGTCAGGTGTAAGGTTTCAGGTAGGCTGGGAGGTGTGTTTAGATAGCACGGTCAGTATGATTATTCACTGTAAAATACAATGCTCTAGATTCAACTTCTGAACCAATGCACTATTTTCATGAGTTGACAGTTTATTTTCAAGAGATTTGAAATCATGTCACTGAAAATGAAGTGAAAAGAGAACTTTGTTCCAGATTTGCTGTAACACCTGTAACTACAGTTAATGAGAATTCATATTTAGTTTGTAATGTGCAGTGAGCAATTTTGCTGCTAAATATACTTTTCTCAGAGAAGTAGTGTGTATTACATGTGACCCCTCTCTGTACATTTTTTTAAATAATTCTGAAAGAAGTAAATGTGATTTAATAAAATTTAAGCTCTCTGAGGAGGCGATATCGTGTAAGAAAATAATGTTCCTCCTCTAATATTCTGTGATGTACGAATATTTGAATAGACAGTTGCCAGCTTGTAAATAAAGCAGCAGATTTTTAGCCTTTTTCATAGGAAGGAAAAAAAGTTTTTCTGTGTTTGAAAGTTGGAGTTGTACATTATATTAATATTCATTGTATATGTTTTATATTGTACTTGTCTTTTCTAGGTTGGTTTCATTGGCCTTCGCAGGGTCAATTGGTATGACCTTGGTTATTCTAGGATGTGCTCTGCCGTCCTACAAGTAAGTATGCTGATTCATTATTTTTCTTTTTTTGTCTCAGTAGAGCATGTGCTAAGTTTCTACGGCATCTAATGTTGTCATATCCTATCCTAAGCCTAGCCCTTTCCCTTATCATTCTTAACATCCTACAGCATAGGGCAGGGAGGCGTGGTGAAGCCAGTCTCCCTAAGGGAGTAAACTCGATACAAATCACCAGTTGCCTTGCAGTTAGTAGAGGGATCTACAAAGGCTAAGGATGCTCCCCTGAACATGGAGCCAGCTGCCCTGCGAGCTGTAAGGGCCAACCCGCCAAACAGTTGGGCAGAAGATTAACAATCTCCCCCTGTAAAACATCAATTGTTGCGAATGCTAGCAAAGGAATAAGCCGGACAGATATTTCGATGACGACCCCAGCAAACAAAAAAAAAAAGGATATGAGATATGTACATACGAACATGGAATGTGCGGAGCCTATACCAAGCTGGAGCCCTACGTCGGCTGTTAACGCAAGTAAACAACTACAGTATAAAAATATTGGCTCTCCAGGGAATTAGATGGAAGGGGAGTGACATAATGGATGCAGGAAATTTTACTATCTTCTATAGTGGCGGGAGGATGAATACTTTTGGAACAGGTTTTGTGGTCGCCAAAGAACTGAAACATGCGGTGATGTGCTTTGAACCAATCATTGAATGGATGTCCATATTAAGATTAAGGGGAAAATTTTTCAACATTACAATGATGACTGTACATGCAGCCACAGAGTAGGCAGATGAACAACAAAAGGACGAGTTTTATAGCAAGGTAGAACAACTGCATGATCAGGCTCCCGAACAGGATGTCAAGATATTAATAGGAGACCTGAATGCAAAAATAGGAAAAGAAGAGGCCTTTCAGCCAACTATAGGAAGACATAGCCTCCATGAAATATCAAACTACAATGCACTTCGGGCTGTAGATTTTGCTATAAGCAAAAACATGACTGTCGGCAGTACATGTTTCCCACACAAAAAATGCACAAAAAACATTGATTTCACCTGATGGGTGAACCAGAAATCAGATAGACCATATATTGATTGATCGGAGACACGGATCGGACATAATGGATGTTAGGAACCAACGTGGAGCTGACTGCAATTCAGATCACTATCTAGTGATTATTAAATATAGACAAAGGATCTCACTATTGAGTAAAAAGAAAGGCCACAAAAAAAGAGGTTTGACATTAAGAAACTGAAGTTAGAACAAATGCGGAGAGCATATCAGACAAAAATAGAAGAGGGGATTGAGAATGAGACCGACACATCAAATGAACATATAGAAGTAATGTGGAAATGATGTAAGACTGCAATCCTCGAGGCAGCTGGAGAGGTTGTAGGACATCAATGGGCTCAAAGGAAGGAAGATTGGTTTGACGGAGAATGTATGAGAAGAATTGAGGAACATAATATAGCACAAATGAAATTATTGCAGAGAAGAACTTGAGTTAATCTGAATGAATATAAGTAAAAGTGCCGTGTAGTGAAGAGGGTCTGCAGACAGAAGAAAAGAGCACTAGAAAAGAAAAAAACTAGAAGAAATTGAACAGGTAGGGGAAAAGAAAGAGTCGTGAAATGTACCAAAATATTAAAGAAGGAAAGACCGCGTTCCAAGCCAGAACAAATATGTGTAGGAACAAAGAAGGGGATTTGATAGGGGAGAGTAATAAAATACTTGACAGGTGGGCAGAATACTTCAAAGAGTTACTGAACCCAGAAGTAGAAGGGAGGAACTGGTGGAACTAACTTACTATGGACCAGAGGTTTTAACACCAGAACATACACTGGGGGAAGTGATGCAAACCATTAAGACCTTAAAAAACAATAAGGCGCCCGGAGAAGCTCAGATCCAGGCCGAACTTCTCAAATATGGTGGGGGGAAACACTGTTGAAAACAATTCATAAAATAATACTGGATATCTGGCAAGAGGAGAGCATGCCAAATGAGTAGAAAACAGCTATAATGTGCCCTATACATAAAAAGGAGATAAATTAAACTGCCAGAACTATCGAGGAATCTCCCTACTAAATACCACGTATAAAGTTTTCTCCAAGATTCTAACCAGCAGGCTTATTCCATATGTGGAAGAGAGAGTTGGAGACTATCAGAGTGGCTTTAGAAGAAATAGGTCAACAACTGACCAGATATTCACATTGTGCATACTACTTTAAAAATGTTATAAACATCAAATTAACATACAAAAGCTTTATATTGACTTTAAACAAGCCTGTGATAGCATCTCAAGAGTGGCATTGCGGAATGTAATGGAAGAGGCTGGAATACCTAAGAAGCTCATTAAACTTTCTATGATGACCCTCAGTGAAACCAACTGTAAAGTAAAAATACAGGGCGAAATCTCCAGAGAAGTGGAAGTGAAGAAGGGACTTAAACAGGGTGACGATATCTCCTCACTGCTATTCAACCTTTGCTTATAAAAAGTCATAAGTCAGACAGAGTTAAATAAAGGAGGAACCTTCTTAAATCGTTCACTGCAGTACCTAGCCTATGCAGACGATGTGGCATTACTCGCACGAAACTCTGCTGTGCTAGGTGAAGCCTATCAACAACTGGAGAAAGGTGCAAGGGAACTTGGCCTGACAGTCAATGTCAAAAAGACCAAGTATATGGCAGTGACCAACCAACAAAACCTACCAAATCTCAGGATAGCCGACGAAGTTTGAAAGGGTGAGAAACTTCAAGTCCCTTGGGTCGACTATCATGGAGACAA
The DNA here is from genome assembly GCF_021461385.2 of Schistocerca piceifrons. Classification (NCBI taxonomy): domain Eukaryota; kingdom Metazoa; phylum Arthropoda; class Insecta; order Orthoptera; family Acrididae; genus Schistocerca; species Schistocerca piceifrons. Next base: position 58,314,439 of record NC_060142.1, read on the forward strand.
ATGACATTGGCAGTGAGGTGAAAGCCAGAATAGCAGCAGGTAACAGGTGCTACTTTGCTGCATTACCCATGCTTGGGAGTTCACTTCTATCACAAAAATTCAAAATCCTCATTTACAAAAGAATTAAAAGACCAGTTTGTATGTATGGTGCCGAAACGTGGACCGTGACTGTAAATGAGGAAAGGATCCGTAGCATATGGGAAAGAAAGGTGCTAAGTAAAATATATGGCCCAATATATGATAAAGAAGGTTGGCGCATTTGTACGAATGCAGAACTAAAACACCTTTTTGAAGAACCTGACGTTGTCACTACCACTAAAATAAGAAGACTGCGATGGGCAGGGCACGTGGTCAGAATGGAAGAAGACAGAGCGTGTAAGAGGATTTTTGATGGCAAGGCTGGAGGCAGACGGCAGAGGGGATGCCCCAGAAAGAGGTGGGTGGAAGGAGTTGAAGAAGACATGAAAAAGCTGGGTGTCAGAGGATGGATATGGAAAGCCATGGAGCAGATAGAATGGCAGGATATTGTGATGCAGGCCAAGGCCCTTCACGGGCTGTAGAGTTAAGTAGTAAGTAATGTTGTCATATATTTCCCAACTCCAGTGCTTGAAAAGGTAGTGTATTAGAAAATAGTTAAAAAGTAAAGTCTTGAGTTGTATAAACTTTTTCCATGCGTATAGAACTAGTAGGAATAAGAAACTGATTTGTCTTTGTGTTTACAGTATTCATTATTCTTTTGTTTCACTTCTCCATCACTTCATCAGGCTTTACCGTACTACTGATGTGGTCTTTAGAAGGGACCGTTTTCCTTCTCTATCATGCCTACTGCTTCTCCTCTTCCTACCACCTCAGCTTGCAGTCAGTGCTGCCACCACTTCTTGCTACTAGCCTAGCAGCTGCCGATGAGAGGCAGGGAGTTATGAGGACTGGTTTGTTTGGATCTGATTCTCAGAGACTGTAGATGCAGCAACTGCAGATGATGGTCATGTGTGCATGGGGCTTATCTGAATGATTGTGTGAATATGTGTGCGTGCTCTTGTTTTCTAACAAGAGCTATGTCTGGAAGTTTAGTTGTGAGAGTGTGATAGTCTTTTCTATGTGCCTGTGTGTGGCTCAGCAATCATCTGTACAGTGAGTTGCTACCTATCCTTATTATTCTTATTGGTTCTCGGAGTTTTTGAACAAGTTATCTGTTGCATGAATTGACCACCATGGTCTCATTTCATCAACGTGCTTTCTGTGTCTCATGAATAGCTGGCCACACAAGTGGATTTTTTGCGACGGGCCAAAACCGCAGGCCATTTCAGCAGGAATCTGTATGGTATGGGCCTGCTGATCAGAAGCCATTCACTTTGCACTAACATGTAGACTCTGCTCTTCGGATGTAGTCGCTCCCATCTGGCCGGAGACTGTGTGTGTGTGTGTGTGTGTGTGTGTGTGTGTTAGGCCAGAGGCCATGGGCAATGGATATGGATTTCAGGAATTACGACTGTCTCACTGCAAGTATGTTGTACAGTGTGGCGTTTTATAGACATTTTATTTTGCTAGTACATTTGGCACTTCAAAAGTGTTTTATGTGTTAGAAAGTATGGATGATAAGAAGAAGAAAATTGTCAGTTGCTGACAGTTTGTATGCTATGTACTCATGTATTTCTCAAAAGAAAAATCTCACAATACCTGTAAAATGGTAGGTATAATGCAGTGGGCTATAACTGACAATAACAAGCATAATAGAACCAACATTTTATTGGCGGTCACCTACAGTGTTAGTTTACACACTTCTTCCCTGTCTTATACACTTCTTTCAAGAGGCCGACTTTTTTCTGAGGTTACTTCTGAAATCAGTGAAGGTATTTTAAATCCGCCTTGCGACTCCAAGGAAATGCGTATTTGTGTCACCAAATGTTTTTTGTTTTATTGAATAAAATAACATCAGTGGTATTAATAAAATACACAAACCATTGGCTTGCTTTCTCCATCTGTCACAAATGATGTTGATGTTAGCACTTAAGATTTTTGCTCATGTCAGGAAACACCATCTGCTTGCAAGTTTTTTTTAAGATATTTCCTTGTTTGCAGTTACAGTACAACAAACAATAGAGCAAAGACAGATTGTCAACTTATGTTTTAACTTACCCTTGGGATCTCAAAATTTGTCAGGGAAAAATGCTAAAACTTGTCTGGAAATCAGAAATATTTGCAAATTTCACTTGGGGAAACTTGGGGGCAACCTTCATTAAAATCTGAGAATTTGTAAGTAGGTGAAAGAGTTGTTCATAGATCAAGAGGATGCAACAGGTGAGCTTTGAATTATTAAAGAAGGTATACACGATTATTAGAGGAGTTTGGAATTATATGAATTTGGAAAACCCGGGGATTCTCAGGTGCTAAAGAGGTCAGTTAAAGAGTCAGAGATGAAAGAGAAGCGAAAACAGAGGAGGAAGAAAGAAGAATGAAGATCTTAAGTAGGGAAGATGCAAGGTTTTGTCATTCAGACTGAATGTTCCCATAGATCTCATTCTGAGTGGCATCCTCAGGTGTATGGAAAGAGTGAAACCATCAAATGGCTTAAAACTATTTTGTGAGCATGTGATTGGCAAACACTGGGCTGTGAGTGTTTGGAGAGCCATTTCTCTTTCCATGCTGGAAGTCTAACTGCTGACTGTCCTATATATCCCCCCCCCCCCTTCCCCAAAGGTTCATTCAGCTGTTAAACGCTGCTAGTCTTCTATTACCGAGGGTCTTAACTACCCAGATTGCAAGGATGTATAGACCTTGTTGTATAAGGCGTACCCAGGCTAGCAGGGCTCTGCTTGTGTGGACTGTATAGATCCCTATCTGTTTGTGGCAACATCGTGGAACATTGGAAACATAAACAATTTCTACACAGTGGGTTGTGTTGTTAGAGACCACTAACACCCCCAAAACAAAGCTAGCTTGACGGTATAGTCCCTTTGTTATTTCATTAAGTAAGTCGAACACTGACAATTGTAACAGGGTAAAACAGTGCCAGAATGTTTTTATTGTGGTAAAGAGAAGAGGGGTATTACTTGAAAGTATCCCTCTTCTACATTATCAAAAAGTTAGCGGAGGTGCTGATTCACAGGTGTGTGTGTGTGTGTGTGTGTGTGTGCGTGTGTGTGTGCGTGTGCGTGTGCGTGTGCGTGTGCGTGTGCGTGTGCGTGTGTGTGTGTGTGTGTGTGTGTGTGTGTGTGTGTGTGTGAGCATCTCTGCTATATGGTGAGTGGCAACTTTACTTAGAATATTATTATATTCCATCCTGGATTTTCCATTGTTTGATTATCAAAAAGTTAGGCTGAATAGACTTCACAATAGAAAGGCTTTGGTCGAAATTGCTGTCTTGCCAAGTGACCACACTTCTGAACTCTTAAGGACTTCAGTCAATATGTTATAGCAGTAGAGAAAAGTAAAACATTTTATACTTCAGTATGGGTATTGTAAGATTTAGAGATATCAAGGACATGGACTCTGCTGAAACACAAAAACACTGGGAAAAGGAAGTTATAACAGAAGTTTGGAACACAGCGAGGTGAATTAATGGTGAGCTGCAGAAGACTGCCATTTTCACCCTAACTTTCAGTTTGACTATCCTTCCAGAGCACATCGAGGCCAGATTTATATGACTGAAGTCAAGACTTCATGCACTCAGTCCAATGCTTTGCTATAAATGTCAGAAGATTTGATGACACAACACTAGGGTGTCATGGTTAGGCAGCACATGGGAAAGGCAGAAGTGACACCCATGAAGCAGGGTCATTGTGCTCAATAGAAGACCTCTGTGTAAACTGCTCAGGCAATCGCCCTACTTGGAGCAGGAATGCAATTTTAAAAGAAAGAAATTAAAGTGACCAAGACAGTTTCATTCTCAACTTCCACAGCTGCCTCTCTGAGAAAAGTTGTCAAATGTCGTCTCCCACTTGCCTAATTAGAATTTTGTCACCTGTGTAAACTGCAATCACAAAACAATAAAAGTCTGACAGTCTCCAGGATATCAGATATCACTTCTAACATAGAACATGATAAAGAGTAAATTTTTTAGTTCTAGTACATGCAGCAGACAGTGAAACGATCAAATCAAAATATCCTTGCAGCTGACATTTCTCTGGAAGAGTGAAAATGCTATTTTTTCCTATATTAATTCGCTTTTGCTTAATTTGCTTCCAGTTCATTGCATTTTGATTGACTCCTACTTGTAAGCAAAAGTAACCAAAACGCAGTCCTCAAGGCATTGGAAAAGTATATGAGTGCTCTGCAAACTGCCGGATGCACCCAGAAGGTACACTTTCTTCACTGCAACTATGAAGATATCATGATTAACACTTCCAGTCTTATAATTCAACATATAGTAACCACAGTACATTGCCGAGATCTGAATACAACTGTCTTACCCAAGTGTGTGCAAGGTGACTAAGACCCTTATGGAACAGTTCATAATTCAGTCTCCTTTATTGATTGTACATATGCGGCAAGCCGCTGTATGGTGTGTGGCAGATAGTATCTTGTACCATTACTAGTCGTTTCTTGTCTTTTTCCAGTTGCAAATAGAGTGAGGGAAAAAGGCTGTCCATATGCCTCCATATGGGCCCTAATTTCTCGTCTTCACGCTCCTACATTAGCGGCAGCAGGAAGATTCTGCAGTCAGTTTCAAATGCCGGTTCTGTAAATTTTATCAGTAGTGTTCGTTAAAAAGAATGTTGCCTGCCCTGTAGGGATTCCCATTTGAGCTCCCAAAGAAACTCCATAATTCTTGTGTGTTTATTGAATCTACAAATAACAAACCTAGCAGCCCACCTCTGAATTGCTTTACTTGTCCCACACACTCAAGTAGTGCTCAGGAATGGGTCGCCCTAGTGTTCTATGTGTGGTCTCATTTACAAATTAACCACACTTTCCTAAACTTCTCCCAATAAACTGAAATCAGCTATCTGCCTTCCCTACTACAATCCTTACATGCTCATTCCATTTCATATCCTCCCAGGGGGCCCACAGTCCTTTTGTGGGTACGTGTGTGGTGCGCACAGGGCCCTGAACTATAGCAGGCTCCTTCCTTTTTCCAGAGTGCATTACTGTCCCTGTTCCTCTCCTTCCCTGTCCTCATTCCTTTCTCCCTGCCCCCTCCTTTCCCTCATGGTGGACTTCTTTATATCGACCTGACTATCCTCCTGGCTTGGTTTTGGTATGTGCTATTGTTTACCTTGCTGTTTCCATCCCCTTTTTGGCTTTTTTGGTCCCCTTGGGGTTTGACCTTCATTTGCAACATTTTCTGTTCAGTGTGAGCCATTTGAGGATGAACTCCCCACCTAGTTTCCATGGTGCAGGCTCCTCTCCCCCTCCCCTCCCTTTCCCCTTGCACCCTATCCCCCTTCTTGCTAGGTCACCACCACAGTAGCCAGTCCATGTGGTAGGGCTGTTAAGTACCCACTTGGCTGAGCCCCCTGACAACACAGGCATCACACTGCTAGTACCTGAGCTGTTAACACCTTGTGTATGCCAAGGAGTCGATGCTCATCACTTTACAGCATCAGAACCCCCAGGCAATGGCCGCCATGCCAGACGGCCCTTTCTGTGGCTGGGTGGCGCCCACGGGGTGAGCCCCTGGTCGGAGTGGGTGGTACTAGGGTGGATGCCGTGCACATGAAGTGACAAAAGGCTTCAACATCCTGGCCATTCTGTGGCCGTCTCTAAGAGTGATAGGAGACATGACACTCGATCTTTCGGCCTTCCCCTCCCTGGCCACCCCCTGGGAAGAGGGTCAAGCTCACCACCTTGGGTTGAAACCTTTCCCTCGGTACCTGGTTTGTACCTGGACAGATGGTGAGAGTTTTGCCATGACCAAGCCTTTGCTTTTTGGGAAGACAATTGAAGATAAGTATGGCGAAGTGGAATCCATGAGTAAAATGCGGTCCGGTTCTTTGCTCATAAAGACATCTTCTGCTGCCCAATCTGCAGCCCTGCGTGCTCATGACCGTCTCAGTGACATCCCACCAATCTTTGAACTCGGTACAGGGTATAATTTTCCACCGGTATCTTCTTCTCCAAACTGACAAGGAGCTCTGTGCAAACCCGGAGCAGCGAGGAGTCAGATTTATCCGTCATGTACAGCAAGGTCCTAAAAACAATCACACTGATACAGGTGCCTTTATCTTGGCCTTCGAGTGGATACCCTCCCAGAGAAGATAAAGGTCATGGTGCATCGGTGTGATGTAAAACCTTACATTCCACCACCAATGAGGTGCTTTAAATCCTTACGGTTTGGACACGTCTTCCCGTTGCACCAATGATCCCCTCTGTGGTGCCTCTGGACACTCACTCCATGAGGGGAGTGCCTGCACTCCCCCGCCAGTGTGCATCAATTGTAATGCACAGCATCCTTCACGCTCACCAGCGTACCGGGTGTATATGAAAGAACAATGGATTCAAGAGTACAAGACTTTAGATCAACTTACCTACACCAAGGCTTGTCAAAAATTTGACCAGCTCCATCCCGTGCGTCTAACTTCTACTTTTGCTCCAGTTACGTCCATTCCCCCTCCTCTTCCAAGCCCCGCCCAATTCGCCCCGCACTTTCTTCCTCACCCTCACTCTCCCACTCCCCCTCCCCCTCCCCATCAGTACCCATACCCACCCCTTCGGGTGCTGCTTCCCCTCCCCCACCGGAGAAGCACTCCCATTCTTCGGCAGCTGCTGGTACTGGATCTCCCTCCTGGGACTTCTCTTCCCAGCACTCCCCTGAACGGAGATCTGCAGCCCTGCATCAGCTGCGTGATCCACGGCTGGTGGGCGCCAAGATTGCCAGGTGTAATGCTGTACCTGACTTTGCTGCAGTCTGCTCTTCTCTTCCTTCACAAGAGAAGGAGCAGAAACATATGAACAACGAAATGACCCCTCCGGTACCCCTTGAGGTGTCGCCTTCCCCTCCTCCAGCCAATGAGCCAACAGAGTTTGTCCCCACCTATATGGACATTACCCCATCCTTATTGATGACGGATGGTGACTTTGCAGCATGACTGGCTCCTGTCCGTTCACTTCCCATTTGGAATCTAGCTAGAGACTCCTCCAGTGGAGTTGTAATGGCTATTTGTGTCACCTCCCGGAGTTGCTGCCCCCTTCTTTCCTCCTACTCTGCTGCTTGTATTGCTCTCCAGGAGACCCATTTTGTCAATTCTTACTCACCCACCCTTTGTGGGTTCCGCACTTTCTTTCAAAACCGATTGGCCCCTTGTGGGCTTCTGGTGGTGTTTTCAGGTTGGTTCACAAGGACATTGTTAGTAAATGGGTTCTTCTTCCATAGCACTCTGGAAGCAGTTGCTGTCAGGGTCCATCTGGCCACTCCAGTCACAATCTGTAATCTCCACCTCCCACCTGACAGGTTGCCCACATCCCTTGCCCTAACCACCATTTTTCAACAACTCCCTTCTCCCTTCCTGCTTCCAGGGGACTTTAATGGCCCCAACCTTCTTTGGGGTAGTCACACGACTACTGCCTGGGGCAGGACAGTTCAAGCAATTCTGGCAGGGCTTGACCTCTGTCTCCTAAACACCGGTGCTCCCACACACTTTAGTGTGGCACACAACACTTTCTCTACCATTGACCTCTCTGTCTGCAGTCCTAGCCTTCTTCCCTCCATTCAGTGGGGTGTCCACGATGACTTATGTGACAGCGATCATTACCTGATTGTTTTGACCTTCCTTCATTGTATCTCGCTCCATCACCCTCCCAGGTGGGCCTTCTCTAAAGCTGATTGAGGTGCCTTCTCCTCTGCTACCATCCCCCCTGTACTACCACACAGTAGTATTGATGAGTCTACACAGACTTTGACTGCCACCATTCTTGACGCAGCTGTTTCAGTCATCCATTCTTTCTCGGGTTCCCCCCATCCGAAGATGGTCCCTTGGTGGACTCCAGAAATTGCTGCGGTCATAAAAGACCGGCGTCGTGCACTTCAATTCTTCAAGCAGCACCCTTTTACTGCTCTCCTTATGGTCTTTAAACGATTCCGCGCCCTGGTCCATTACCTAATCAAATTTCAGAAATGGGTTTTCTGGGAACAATATGGGCTGCCATAGGACCGTACACCCCCTCTTCACAAGTCTGGGCAAAACTCAAGTGAAGTTTTGGCTGTCGTCGTCCTACTGGCGTTGTAGGAATTCCTGTGCATGGTGGTGTCCTTACCCATACGGACTTTGCCACAGAGCATTTTGCTCAACACTTTGCCCAAGCGTCTGCATCAACTCAATATCTGCCCATGTTCGTCCTCCTTAAAGAGTGGTCGGAACGACTGCATTTGTCTTTCGTTTCTCGCTGCTTGGAGCCTTATAATGCCCCATTTAGTGAGTGGGAATTCACCAGCGCTCACGCCCTTTGTTCTGACACGGCAACCTGACTCGATTGGATACATAACCAAATGCTCCAACACTTGTCGGTGGCTGGCCACCGTTGTATATTGACCCTTTTCAACTGTCTGTGGAGTGGGGGGTATTTCCTACCCAGTGGCAGGAAAGCATTGTTATTCCGGTTTTGAAGCCTGGGGAGCCACCTCTTAAGTTGGATTGCTACCGTCCAATTAGCCTTACCAACACCCTCCGCAAGCTCCTAGAATGCCTGGTGAGTCGGCAGCTGTTTCTGATCCTTGAATGCTGTGACCTTTTGTCATCGACTCTAGGTGGTTTCCGCCGTGGTCCCTCTATGGTGGATAACTTAGTCCATCAGGAGTCTGCTATCCGGTCGGCTTTTGCCCATCGGCAACACCTCATTGCAGTCTTCTTTGACCTGCATGAAGCCTACAACACCACCTGGCGCAACCACATCCTCACCATCCTTCATGACTGCGGCCTTATGTGGTGCTCTGCCCGTTTTTATCCGTAACTTTCTTTCTTGTTGCTCTTTCCGGGTCCAAGTTGGTTCCTCCTACAGCACTTCCCGTAGGCAAGAATATGGTGTTCCACAGTGTTCTGTGCTGAGCGTCCCTCTCTTTCTTGTCCCATTAATGGACTGGTGGTGACTGCGGGGCCGACACTGTCCCCCTCTTTTGTATCTACGTCACTACTTCCGTCATGGGCGCTGCAGAACGCTGTCCACAGGGGGCAATCTACCGGGTGCAATCTTGGACCCTCCCCCATGGCTTTCAGTTTTCGGTGGCAAAGTTGTGCGTCATGCGTTTCTGCCATCGCCGTACAGCCCATCCCCATCCAGACCTGTTCCTTGATGGCCAATCCCTCAAGGTGGTGAACACCCATCGCTTCTTGAGTCTGCTCTTTGATGCCCGGTTGACATGGCTCCCTCATCTTCGCCAGCTGAAGAGGACATGCTGGTTACATCTCAATGTTCTTAGATGTCTGTGTAATACCACTTGGGGTGAAGTCCTCTCTGTTCTCCAGCGATTGTACAAAGTGCTGGTCCAGTCTCATTTAGTCTACGGGAGTCCTGTCTATGGTTCTGTGTCACCTTCGACATTGCAGATACTGGAACCCATCCACCATTGTGGGGTCTGACTTGTGACTGGTGCCTTCTGGACTAGCCCCGTGATTATCCTTCTCGCAGAGGTGGGGATTCCACCACTGCGAGTTTTGCGCCAACAGCAGCTGATATCTTACACGCTCCGCATTCGCTGAACCTCAAAACACCCTAATTATGGTCTCCTTTATCCAGACACGGAGATCAACCTCCTCCTGTGGAGGCCACGATGTGGGCTTACCTTGGCTGCCCGCATTCAGACATTCTTTTCTGAGCTCCAGCACTTCCGTTTACCGCCTTTTTTCTCCGCTCACACACATACCCCTCCGTGATGCGTCTCTCGGCCACAGCTCTGTCTTGATCTCTCCATCAATTCAAAGGATTCTATCCCTCCGGAGGCCCTTCGCCACCAATTCTACTGTCTCCTCAGTTCATTCCAGGGTTCAGAAGTGATTTATACTGATGGCTCCATGGTTTGCTGGTCACACTGGTTATGCTTACACCTATACGAGACACACGGAACTTCGTTCCTTGCCAGATGACTGTAGTGTTTTTACTGCAGAATTGGTAGCCATCTTCCACGCACTGGACCATGTCCTCTTCTGCTCAGGGCTGTCCTTCACTATCTGTAGTGACTCCTTGAGCAGTTTGCGCGCTTTCAGCCAATGCTTCCCTCGTCATCCATTGGTCGTAGCTATCCAGGACTCCTTGATCAACATGGATGCTCAGTGGTTTTCATTTGGACTCCAGGCCATGTTGGGATCCCTGGCAATGAACTTGCTGATCAACTGGCTAAATTGGCTACTAACAGGCCATCTCTTGCTATTGGCATTCCGGAAATAGACCTTCGCTCAGCATTATGTCGTCGGGTTTTGGGACTTCGGAATGCAGAATGGCACTCTCTTTCTTCACCAAACAAGCTCAGGGCGATAAAGGATTCTACAACTATGTGGCAGTCCTCCTTACAGGCCTCTTGTAAAGCCTCTGTCATCCTTTTCCGGCTTCGCATCGGCTGTACTCGGCTGACTCACGGTTATCTCCTCCGTCGTGAGGACCCCCCTCTCTGTTGTTGAGGATCAATGTTGACTGTGGTTCACCTCTTACTGGACTGTCCCGACTTAGCCGCCCTGCGACGGACTTTCAGCTTTCCTGACTGGCTGCCGCTGGTGTTAGCTGACAATGTCTCACCGGCTGATCTAGTTTGAAGATTCTTCATGATGGGGGTTTTTATCACTTTATTTAAGTGTGGGCCCTTCAACCTTATTGGTGAGTGGAGGGGATGGCAGGCCGTCTTGCTCCCCCCTTCGCCCCAATTGGACTGGCTTTGACTGGGCTTGGTGGTTCACCCCCACCCTCTGCCTTCCCACTCCTTTCTTTATGGGGTCTGTTTTATCTTGATTGTCTATCTTGTCTACCTGTGCTTCTTCCTTCATGCCCCTGTCATTAGTCACTTTCTTTCCCTCTTATCTTCTTTTCTTCCTTCCTTCTCTATCAATAATTTGTCATTTTATAGCCATTGTAGATCCCTCTTATAGTGTGAGGTTTTATCGATTTTAGTTATTCCACGGTCAGAGGGACTTATGACCGCACAGTTTGGTCCCTTTCTCCAATCCAATCAACCAACCATTTCATACCGCTTTGCAATGTTACACCCAGATATTTAATTGACCTGACTGTCAAGAAGTACACTCTCGGGTTTGATACAGCAATTCACAAACTGAACTCCTTAAGTAGACTGCTTGCTCCCAAGATTAAATTCAGAATTAATTGAGTTGACCAGTGGTTTGCAACAGGATAGCAGTAGTACTTGAATTCAAAGGGGAAAAATAATAATGTAAAGAATGATAAATTACATATATTTTCAGTCTACCGACACAGCTTTACTAATCTTGTAACGTGTTCATTAAACAGTCACAATTAATTGTACAGAAACTCTTATCGGAACTAGTGTTCCAACTGATCTTTCACAATAAAATTAAAATGAGAGAGGGAGCAAAATGTGTTATTTCTATACCCCTATTAAATTTTTTTTTGTGTTCGACATTTCAGCAAGTTGAGCGGTAGGGACCATCTGGCAGCTAATTGGAGTTCTTTCTCAAGTGCCACATGCTTGCTATATTGCCAGTTTTGGAGGAATTGTCTGGCTGGCTGAATACTGGCAAAACTGTTCCCCGTCACTGCTGGCAAAACTGTTGCCTGTTACTGCAGTCTGTCAATCACAAAGTAATTTTAATCAAAGTATAAGGGCAATAAAGAGAGCGGGAGAGATCATGCTTTTGCTCTCTTATGTGTGGATTTTATGTATAAAATTATTCAACACTCCATTACAGTATAGCAGCCTTTAATTGGGGGAGGGAGGGGAATGGAGTGTTCTTTCACCCTGTCTTTTTTTTTTTTACGTATTGGACAGTAAGTGGAGAAATAGGACAACTTCCCACTTCAGCTTGTATATCCAGTTTTATTTCAATTTCTTCATAAGTTAATACTAAGCTCCTCCTATCTGTTGATTTTATACCAGATTTCTTTAGATTTCGGATGTTTGTGGGTGTGGATTTCACCCTTTGTTGTGATCCAGGCTCTTTGCATAAGGTTGAAATGCTTTGTGCTTCTAGCATTGTAATTGAAAGTTCTCTCTGCTGTTAGGTAGTGACCTCTGCTGGAAATAGTTTAAAAGCAGCTGCAAGCGTAAACAAGGGCATTATTGCATGTACTGACATACCCAGGAAAATGGGGTTCCTCAGGGTAGTATGTTACATTGTCATTAACAACATAGTGTCCACACTCAGGAAACCTTTCTGATGGTTTTTTTATGAAGATGATTTTTGTCTTTTATTTGTCTTCTAGTCTTGATACAATTGCCCAAGAACTGCAACTAACTACTACTAAACTTACTAGTTTAAAATGTGGCTCATCATCAAGTGCTTGTCATAAAGCATAGCCACAAAGCCCACCTACACCACTGGAAGTTAAAATTTTCCGATACACTTGTGACTGCAATAAGTATCTGTGTGTAGGGGGTGCTTTGTGGCTGTGTAGTCGTGAGTTGCACTTGAGAATAAGCCACACTTAATAAGGTACAATTTTAAAATACAACCTGGTGGAACAATATCTTTCTTCCAAATAAAGTTAAGGAACCTAAAATTGTGAGCTAAAACCACAGCCCATCCCCCCTCCCAGGTGGCTCAAAATTCTTTGGTGAGTTTGTACTTGGCTACCACGGGATCGCAGCCTTTGCAGCTCATCTTCCCTTTCTGTGCTGCATGTCTATCCTTCTGCTATTCTTTTCCCCCTCCTGTGAGGAATATTCTGGGATACTTCTGAAAATGTGTTTTGACGTTTTAATAGCCTGACATCATCTGTTTTTCCTTTCTTTCTTCATTCTTCATCTCCTACCCTTCAGGTAGGTGACTGAGTAATGCATAATTCATAGCCTTCGGTCGACGGGTAGGGTTTGCACACACTCTCTGGCACAGGCCAGGCCCAGGGAGGGATGATTGCTTGAGCTGTTACCTTCCCATATTGCCAGTTGGCCCCTCTGTCAGGAGTTATGGAGGTGAGAACAATCAGCTCCCATCTGAAGGCGGGAGGAGCATGCCATTGGAGACGTTGGAAACCAGTGGGGATTTTCTTGCAATGAATCAGTCACCATCTCAGTCTATGTCTGCTAAACGCAAACGGAATGAGACTAAATATTCAAAGAATCTCCCAGTTGAATCTAGGTTCCACGTGGTATAATGTACTGATGGAGGTCAGTCCTTTGCAATGGTTAATTCGTTTATTATTCTGAAGGGTGATGATGTTGCAAGCTCTGTGAAATCGTGCTCTTGTTTACATAATGGAACTTTGTGTTTGGAGACCAGTTGTGATTTTCAAGCCCAACAATATCTTGCAGCTTCACTCCTCCACAGCAGTGCTGTTTGTGTCAAGGCTTGTTGAATGCTGAATTTTTCGTGTGGCATTATTTACACTCGGTCTGACCAAGGGAGAAATCAAAATCTCTCACTCTGATCTGGGCATTACTGCAGTTCATTGGGTAATGAAAAAAGTTGTTGCTACCTTAGTGCCTACATGTGCTCTTTTTCTCACATATGATGAGAGTAGTGCTCCCATCACAGATCAAAACAGGCTATGAAGTCATCTTCATATGCCAACCACAAAGCCTCTAAGAAATCGGACAGAGACAAATGGCCTTCTCCTTTGCTGACTCCGAAATCCTTCAACGGTGTCGCTGCATAATACCCTCACCGAGCCGACCTCTATTTCACCAATCTGCCCCGGACTCATAGGTTGACCCGGAGAGAATGCTGATGCCTCTGTAGATCTCATGGAAGAGGATCCTCCAGTTCTGTGTGCTGTAGTCAATGGAATGTTTGTGGCATTAGATCCAACAAGCAAGATTTACAGCTGCTCTTGGAATTGCAACATCACTTGTTTTTTACTTCCAGGAAACAAAATTGCATCCTTGCGACCACTTTGACATCTTGCGTTTTCTTCCGGCCTGCTTTGATCTTCGTCCCCAAGGACAGCATTCCATCTCATGGGGGAGTCATGCTGATCATCTGGGATGAGATTCGTGGCCAAATCAGCTCACTGAACACTCAGCTGCAAGCTGTTTCAGTCCGCATTTTCTTTCCTCGCTTCACCTTTTCTCTTCGCAAGTCTACATCCCTCCCATCATTCGGTGTCACCAAGGCATACTTCTTCCAGCTTATTGGGAAATGTCTTCACCCCTTTCTGTTGCTCAGTGACTTTAATGCACACCATCCCCTTTGGGGTCTTGCAGGACGTATCCGAGAGGTGCCCTCTTGGCTGACCTTCTCAATCAACTCAACTTCATTTGTCTTAACACTGGTGAACCCATGTTCCTTTCAGACATCACACACGCCTATTCCCATTTGGATATCTCTTTCTACACTGCCCAATTTACCCATTGTCTCGAGTGGCCTGTTCTCTCTGATGTGTACTCGAGTGACCGTTTTGAGTGTGCTATCTGTTTGCTGACTCCTACTCCACCTACATGTAAACCCAATTGGCAGCTTTGTAAGGCTGACTGGAGGCTTTACTCCTCCCTTGCAATCTTCAACAAACATTTCCCTAGTTGTGATGACAGGGTAGAATACCTTACAAATATTACCTTAATGCTGCAGAACGTTCCATTCCTCACACTTCATCACTACCACACCGTTTTCTGGTTCCTTGGTGGACTGAGGCTTGCTGTGACACGATTTGTGTGCGGGGACATGCTCTCCGCATTTTTAACTATATCCTACCATGGTGAATTGTATTCGTTACAAACTGTTGCATGCGAATTGTCATCACATTCTTCGGAATAGCAAAAAAGCTAGCTAGATTTCATTCACTAGATTTTTTTTAACAGTTCCACTCCCTCTTCTGTCGCGTGTGGACCAATCTCTGATAGCTCTCTGGGACCAAGAGCCAATTCCCAATTACCGGCCTGACCATAGCGGGTGATGTCATTGTGGACCCCATTGCTATCTCCAACACATTAGGCTACTATTTTGCAGAGATTTTGAGTTCCATCCACTGTTACCCCACCTTGCTCCATTAGAAACAAGTGGAGGAGGCTCAGGTGATACCGTTGTCCTTTCACAAATGTGAATACTACAGTGTCTATACTATGAGAGAGCTACATCGTGCTCTCACTTTCTCTACATCGTGCTCTCACTTCATCTCGATCTTCCACCTCCGTGCTGGGCGATGTTCACATTCAGATGTTGCAGCATCTGCCTCTTGCGTGCAAACACTTTCTCCTTCATACATACAATTGCATTTGGGCAGATGGCGTGTTTCCCAGACGCTGGTGTGAAGCTACTGACATAGCCATACCTAAGCCCAGTAAGGACAAACACCTTCCTTCTAGCTACTGCCCCATTTCTCTCATCAGCTGTGTTTGCAAGGTGATGGAGTGTATAATTCATGGTGGCTCAAGTCTCGCAATTTACTAACCACTGCACAATGTGGGTTTAGAGTGCACCATTGTGCAGTTGACCATATTGTCACTTTGTCAACCCATGCCATGAATGGTTTTGTGTGGAAATACCAAACTATGAGCATGTTTTTTGATTTGGAGAAAGCCTATGACACCTGCTGGAGAACTGGTATTCACCGTTCTCTATATACATGGGGATTCTGAGGCCGCTTGTCGTGTTCCCTTCAGAAATAAATAAATTAAAAAAAAAAAAAAACTGAGTTTTCAAGGCGTATGTGGGTTGTGCCTTGTCAGACAGCTTTATCCAGGAAAACGGGTTGCCTCAGAGCTCCATTGTAAGCGTCGTCCTCTTTGCTATCATCATTAACCGTATTATGGCCTATCTCCCACTGGGAATCTCCTGCATCGTTTTTGTTGACGACTTTCCTGTCCGTTGCAGTTCTCCATGGACTTGTCTCCATGAGTGGTGTCTTCAACAATGTCTCGATTGTCCTTACTCATGAATAGGGACAGGAAAAAATCGGTGTTGTTTTATGGCCAAAATTATTATTTTTTGCACTTTTCGGTGTTGTTTGCCGGTGTTATTTTCTGGCAAGCTTTTTCTGTTGTCAGTTATCTATTTTTGTCATATTTAACCATTTTTCAATGCTATGTTGAAA
Source organism: Schistocerca piceifrons (assembly GCF_021461385.2). NCBI lineage: Eukaryota > Metazoa > Arthropoda > Insecta > Orthoptera > Acrididae > Schistocerca > Schistocerca piceifrons. The sequence continues at coordinate 58,330,522 of NC_060142.1, forward strand.
ATTGAACTATTCCTAAGATAGTGCAGGCCAAACATGAGACAAGTGTAGAGAAAAATTATTTTTAACAAAAATTTTTGACACAAACAATTTAAAAAAAACAAACACCAAAGGTAAAAATGAAAATAACAGTATGATGCGGATATTTTATTGATGACATGTTTCCCACTTCTGCATATCGTTCTTGAGCTGTGGAGACCACAGAAGCCGGTCTCCACAGCTCAAGAATGATCTGAAGATCTGCTAGGAGCATGAAAGGTGTCATCAAAAAGTATCTGCAAGAGGGACTATTATTTAAATTTTTAACATTTGTATACTGTTGTTGTGCTTGGCCAGAATGGTGTGGAGTGATAAATATCTTTTAAATACTGGGAAAAAAATAATTTATCAATGATGAATCCAGCAGATTACAAAATATACAGAACTTCCCTTTTTTTCAGATACGCAATCCAATTTTTGACACTCGACAATTTTTCTCATCGACTTAAATATTTATGTTAAATGGTTGAAATTTCTTATGGAATAACAATAATGAAAGTTAGAAGAAAAGCTTTTAATGTAAACAAAAATCTCTGCCTTTACAATGCTATTCTTAATAAATAAAATGTCTTGGCTGCATCATCAAGTTGTAAGCTTAATGATTGATGACAGTGTTAGCAGTGTTCACACTCACCCTCCTTCCAAATACTTGCATTACATTCATAACAAAAGACCTAGACTGTGTCGGCAACGCTACGATGGAAAAAATATGTATATATTAGCATCAGTGGAACACAAACTTAACATCCATTTGTATCGTAAACCACGAAACTATCCATTACATCATGGCTTACTCATTCGGCTACTGTCTCGTCTCAATGATCGCATTTCTTCAAGCCTTATATCGTTGCTGTGTTATTAACCGCATTTAATAAACATTGGCGATGTGTTTGTGATAGATTGTCATTGCGCCATTGCTTTGAAATGGCACACTGTGGCACATACACTGAAAAAGAAATAAATAATCGAAATTCACACAGTGGTCGTTCGTACGCGCTTTCAAAAGTTGATAGTCGAAAGGCCACTAGTTAAGTCACGACTGCAAAAAGTAGTGTGACAGTTGAACATAGAAGATTTCAACATTAAACATCGTTAGATTTAAGACACTTCTTAAGAGGACACAGAGAAATTTTGTTGAAAAGCTCCAATTTTGCGTTACCTCCTTAAAAACTGCTGAATTCACGTTATTTCCTTAAAAACCACCAAGTTCGCGTTATTCGTCGCGTCATCGTTTAAACGAATTTTTCCTGTCCCTACTCATGAAGCATTGACAGTGGCTTTCGCTTTTCCTCTGATAAAACAGTTTGTATGAATTTCTGGTGGCACTGTCTTTACATCTTGAGCCTGTTGCTCCTTTGTTCACTGAAACTACGAAATTCCTGGGGCTCATGCTTAATAGAAAACTTTCTTGGTACCTTCTCCTCTGTTTGTACCATCCCTTGTCCATTCGAAACCAGACTGAAGGTGTTTCGTTTATGCATCTGCATATCCGTCCATCTTATGTCATCTTAATACCATCCACCATCGTGGAGTCCATTTGGCCACTGGCACCTTTTACACTGGCCTGCCCGATCTACTGCAGTCATATCGGCGTGATGTTCTTCTCAGCAGAAATGCGTGCTGCTTTCTGCCATACACAGCCACAGATCCTGTGCCTCCTTTTTCAGTGACTCCTTTGACCGACAGTATGGGGCACGTCCTCCTCTGGTACATCCTAGAGTTTGCTTTTGGCTATTGCTCTGGCAGCTTAACTTCACACCACCTGCCACCTCCCCAATGGGTGTGAACCCTTCATCACTTTGGCTTTGTGTGGTGGCTCTTGTTCACTGTGGACTTCATTTGCTTCCTAATGAAACTACTCTGGATTCAATCTATCGCTGTAAGTTTCTCGACATTCGCATGGAACTTAGCGCAGTACCTTTGTGTATGCTGATAGCTCTCAGACTGACTGTGGTGTCAGGTGTGCCTTTGTCATTGGCACCGACGATTTTTGGTGTCGACTTCTGGAATATTGTTCAGTATTTACAGCAGAGCTCTGTGCCCTCTATCACGCCACACAGTACATGCGGCGATACAGACATTTTAATTGTAATATGTTCAGATTCTGTCTGTGCCCTTCAGAGTCTCTATGTGCTATATACGGTCCATCCCCTGAAAGCTTTCACTTGCACACCCTTGAGGGAGCCACTGTGATGTTTATGCGGGTTCCTGGTCATGTCTGTCTGATGGTAAGTAAGGCTGCTGATGCTGCTGCCAAGGCTGCAGTGCTCCTACTCAGCCCGCTAGCTCTGCCATTCCTTCCAATGAATCTCTGTGTTGCCGTCTGTCGGCAGGTGGTGTCACTATGGTATCACCACTGGTCTTCTCTTCATGGGAACAAGGTTCGGCGAATTAAATCTCTCCCAGTGGCTTGGCCAACTCCCTCTCGCTGCTCTCGCCACGAGGAGATCATTTTAGCTAGGTTGCGTATTGGGCTTTGTCATTTTAGCCATCAACATTTGTTAAGTGGTAACCCCCACCACTTTGTAGGCATTGTCATCAGCCTTTGACAGTTCGACATTTCCCGACCAAATGCCCCTTTTGTAAGCATTTACGTTGTAATCTGTGTTTGTCGTTTGAGTTATCAGCCATTTTACCAAACGACGCATGGGCTGTCAACTGCATTTTACTTTTTATCCATCATAGTAATATGGCGAAAGACATTTAATCTTTAGTTTTGGACCTCTGTTGTCTGTATTGCGTATTTTTTTGACCTTTCTCCAAGAGGAAGTCCTTGTTTGTATCTGTCCTGGGCTTAATGTACTGTCACTTTTAACTCCTAAGGTCCTGACACGGGCATGTATGACCTCAGTTGTTTTTGCGCCACAAAACAAAACAAAACCACAGGCTTCAATTTTTCCCCAGAGAGTTTTAATTACATACTTCATGTTCTAATCAACCTGAACTCAGACAGGCACTACTTGTAGTTTATAGTAATCAGGGAAGTTCCTGGGCATCGTCTTCAGTTAGAAACTCATCTGGTTGCCTCACCTGAAGTGCATCAGTGCAGGAGTTCCAAAAGCCTTAAACGTGTTAAAAGTGACCTATAGTAGAGTTGGCGTAAGAAGATCCCTGACAGTTGCAGTAGGCTGGGCACGCAGCTTCGTGCGGTTACCTCGTCCAGTTAAATACATGATTTGATAAAAATTTCTCTGGTAATTGTCTCAATATTGTCTCAGTTTTATATTGTTTTTGTGTGCAGCCGTTTGGTCATCGAAACTGAAAGTGGGCAACGGCACTGTTAGCTGTAAGTGATCTTCTTATGGTGACTTGACTATAGTAGCTTATTTGGAGGGGGGGGGGGGGGAGATTTGTTATTTCACTGAGCCTTTGTTCAATTGTCACTGAACTGTGGCTTTATCACATATTGTTCTGCATTCTGTTGAAAGATGTTCAACGAGTGGACATTAAATTTATGACAGGAGTCTTCAGGGCCTTTGTGCTGAGGCAGGAAAATCGCCTCCAACCAGCCAGCAGAAGAGTCTTATGTGTATAAAGCCTGATTAGTCCCCCAGTCACCAATTTTAAATGTTCTTGCCTGAACCAACAGCAGAACAAAGTACATAAATCACAGAAGAGCAACAAAACTGTTTGGAATTAGAGCAAAGGAGCTGCTTGCAAAGTTCTGTGTGGCAAGAACTAATATCCCCCATGGTTAGTAGTAATATCCCCCATGGTTAGTAGTTGTTAGCAAAGTATGCTTTTTAATATGACAAAGTGAAAGAAAAGCTGTACACCAGATTTTATTTTCAGACAAGCGTATTATTGAATTTTTAGATGAAAAAAACCAACATTTTACAGTACTTACACTTGGGAATCTGAGTAGGGACATATTGTTGGCTCGTCGATAGTTTCTCTTCATAGTGTCTTTTGGCTTATACTTCCAAACAAATTTAGAGTCAAAATGCAAAGCTCTAGGTAAGCCTAAAGGTACTGGAGTAGATGAGATGCAATCACTGCAATAACTTTCTTCTCTTCCCTTATTCCGTAAATGCTGTGCCGACCATTCAGCAGATATACTCAGCAGACAAAGTGGTCCAAAACATACAAGGCACACTTCACATACTACAACATCAATGGAAAGAAGTGTCATTCTCATTGATACAACGCTGTGTGGGCATCGTGGGAAATGAGCAAGCTGACATGACGGCAAGAGAAGTATGCTAGATAAGTAGTGTACTACCCCATGCTGCCCCAGTTGGTGAGCGCAATACCTCATTGTCGAGGAGAAGAGCTATATGTCAGTGGGTGCACATTTGGCTGGAGGTGCAAAATAACAAATTAAGGCTTGTGAACTCTACAATTTTGCCATGGCGAACACCATTTTGCCACATATGTGGAAAGAAGGGGTGTTAACACGTCTGAGAATAGGACACTATCCTCTGACACATGGGCACTTCATCTGGAAAGAGGACCCTAGTGTGTGTGATGCTTGAGGTATACCAGTGTCTATGCACACATCTTAGTTGATTGCATTTTATATTCTGAGGAGAGTAGCATTTTTTTTGATAATGTTTAGTTTGCTGTTTTAAACAACAGTGAGATGAGTGTGGGAAAGATTTTAAGGTGTTGTGTGGTTCCAGAACTCTTGCCCAAATTATTGGGTAAGTTATTTTAATGTATCGCAGATTGGCTGATTCATCCTTTTTAATCAGTAATCAAGCCAGTCATGGTTATCTGCATCAGTTTTACAACTTGCACTGTGTGTTCATTTGTCTTCTAATAAATATTTTTGAACTGAGACTTTGATTATTATTTGAGCACTTAACATCGGTGTATAAAACTGTTACCCAACATTTTCTTCTTCTCACAGTGGCCGACTCTTTCCATGTTTTTATTATAGGTCAGCCAGCCAGCCACATCTCTGTGTGTGTGTGTGTGTGTGTGTGTGTGTGTGTGTGTGTGTGTGGGGGGGGGGGGGGGGTTGTTGTTGTTTGAAAGCTTAAAGTTTAGCAATCTTTTCACTGAGTCTGTCTGTGACTCAGTGCCTCATCCATGTGGTGAGTAGCAGTCTTTCATATTGGGTGATGTAAGCATTAACAAAAGTCATAAATGTGCATGTTGACATGTCTGCTGTGTGCAAGATTTTTATTGCAGATTTTAGTATATTGATAATCAAGTTTCGTCTGTGTTGTGATTGCCAGACAGTCTTTTAAGAACCAAATAAGTGTCCATTTGCATTCTTAGTAAGCATTTCACATATAAATATAAGCAGTAAAATATTAGATGTTGTTGTTAGACTATATTGAACAATATGCCACTTGTCATTCCTCTGCAAGTGAACACAGCTGGATTTGATTTGGACCAGTCTCTGCCAAACAGTTGATAGGCATAATAGTCTGGGAGCACTATATTGATTGGGGTTTCTGTGCGTCCTCTCCTGAAAAGAGAAATAGCTATGATAAGTTGTCTTTTTGAAATGTTCTACTTGACTAGAAACAAAATTATATTGATAAAGATCTGGCAGATTGCTGTGTTTCTGTACTTTTATTTCACTCTTTTCTTAAACCATATTAATGGTAATATTTTTTGTTTGTTTCAGGATTTGGTGGCCTTTTTTTGTTGTCCTCTTCTATATACTTGCACCCCTACCAACTCTGATTGCTCGCCGCTACAATGAAAACTCTGGAGCCAGCAGTACAAGTGCTTATGAGCTGGCAATATTTGTTACAATGGGGTTTGTGGTGTCATCTTTTGCTCTGCCTATCGTGTTAGCTCGTTCGCCATCAAATGATCCAGTTGTAAGTTTGAAGTTAGAGTTGTACTTCATAATGTCCTTGACAGAACAACTTAGGTTTTAAGCAAATGTTTTGTGTTTCAGATTCAGTGGGGTGCTTGTTACCTGACGTTAGCAGGGAATGTTGTTGTCTATGCAACTCTAGTTGGGTTTTTCATGACCTTTGATGCAGAGGACTCCGACTATACTATGTGGTGATTATGAAATCATAATTGATGTTGATCACATCCTACATATTGTGATTACTGTGGGCTGTTATTATTACTTTCTGACTTTTTTGATACATGATCTTGAAGTAAATATCATGTTATCTTACGTGAAACACATTATTTGGTAAACTTGTGATAGTAAGGGTGGATAGAACTATTATGTGCAGTTGGCACATGAGAGGGCAGTATTATGTGATGTGAGACGAAGTATTTCAGTTACTTTATTTTTCGATAGGCAGTATATTTGTATCACACTTTTCATTTATTTATCATCATTATGTTTTGGTAAGATGCTTTTAACCTGATTTTATGTAATAAATTTTTGTTTTGTATCTAATTTGTTCCCTGGTTTTAGTATCAGTTCCTAATTTTTTATTTTTTCTTTCCTTAAACAGATAATTTTGCTGTTGGTTTTTAGATTTGTGTACATAAATTTGCACTGCATGCGGCTGAGGATGGACGCATTTTTCTGTTTCGATCAGAAGTTTAATGAATATAGGGACAACAATGTTCCATGGACAAAGGTTAAAATTTTATAAATATATGAATATGAGGGACACTGTTTGTATGATATTTTAAAGTTAAATCAGTTGATGTCAGAATCTCAATATACAGCTTTTCTATGGCTTGAGGACTATAAAGGTGAGAGTTTCAACTCACATTTGTAAGTTACTGGATCAGTGAAAAAGGCTGTAATGCTTAAATGAAAATCAGGAATTATATAATTATTTCTTCAACAACTGTTTCTGTAAGACATTTGTGTTTCTGATATTAGCACAAAAGGCATTTGTATTTTTCATGTGCTGCAGGTGGTTATTTTAGTGAAACCTGAAGTGATGACAGATAACAGTTGCAACTACATTATTGTTAATTTAGTGTGACTGTAGTTGAATCTCCAGAGTTACTGATTTCTGATGTGTAAATAAAATTAACTAACTTGTTTATGTTAACATATAAACATAAGCTTTAAAATATTAGTTATACTGTTAGAATATATTGAACATTTTATTTTCAGTTGTTAATCTGCTTTATTTATTATTTTTGTAGCAAGAATAGTTTAGTCAGGCAGAAATGTTGAGTTTTATTAGGAAGTGATTGAGTGCTGTTCATCATTTCAAAGTAACTCTGCATTATCAGAAACAATATTTGCAATTAACTTCTGTATGAAATGCAGTACACTGACCATAGCATGCGCAAACTCTCTGTATTCGATTAGGATAATTTTCATTGTGTCAGCACAGCACGATTTAACATTCAGTAAAATTCTGAATAGTGCTGTACAAATGTGTTACAGTGGGTGACAACATATGTTTTTCAGATATTTTTGTTTCACTCTGAAAGGTTAAAAGGTTTATAATTTTGACATTGACATTGTTACGTAAGCAAGATTAGCTTCTGTGATTCAGAGCAATAATGCAATTGTTAATATGGAGACAATCTACATTGTAACAATTAAGAGAATTTTAGCAGTGCATGAGAGTAAGTTTGGTGAACATTCTTATTGCTTATAATGGCATGTTTTCTTGCCTGCATTTAATTTGTACTGTGGAGCCATTTCTTTGTATGCAACCCATTTCTGAAATGTATCTATTGCTGCCATTGTAAAAGAAAATTATGATATTGTTATGAGTCAGAAAACTGCTTTTCTTTGCTCGTGAGTGCATATTATCAGTATTATAGTAGCTTGTAGAGCATCTGACGCAAATATTTGATTCTTCAGACATCTGTTATCATCACTTTTTATGTTTATATTTGATCTCAATAAAAATAACCCTCCTCTTCACATTGATTGAGGTAGATAAGCTGGAACTGTCTACAGCAAGATATTAATATGTGAAAATACTGTTGGTAAATGAAGATTTTGGACTTTGAGTTATTAATTAAAATAGTTTGTGAAAGAACGTTGCAGGCAACTTGACACTGCAGCAAATAATAGAGGTTACATTTTTAAGGTAAGTATCGTACTTTTAAAGGAAGTTCCTTAAGACCTTTACTGAGGTACTTGTCAAACTGATTTGCCTTTTTTTTCTGTCTGATCCTTAAAGATGTAAATGGTCAATGACCATATATTTATCAGTGGTGTGCTAATGCTGAATAACGGACAATGAGTCTCTTTTTAATATTATACTTATGAATTTTAACGCTCAGCTGGTAGTACCTTGCAAATGTTACTTGCCACAGCTATACATGGAAATAGTAAACGGTTTTGAGGGAGAAGAGGATCATGCAACCCAGCAGCAGTCTCGAATCCACCAGGTAGCATCTGTTCCTCAGGTTAAGGCAGCTACCGATAGGTCAGTTCCCTTTGTTAAGGATAGCTGAAATAACCCCTAAGGCTGGTGCAGAAGCTATAAGGTGGCAGCACCATGACTGGACTTGCTTCATGTCAGATAGCAACTGACTGGAAAGAAAACTTCATGCTCTCATGTCTCTACCAGGAAATAATTGGATTGGACAACACATTGATGACTCCGCTATGAAAAAGGATAACACATGGAAAAAACAGAATGCTGTACATATTGTGATTTGAAACACGCGAAAGACCAGCTAGGTGAGATATTGGCAGAAAAGGGATTTCAGTAGCAGTAATTTCAAAAACAAAAAAGAAATTGAGACGTTTGAATGTGACTCAAAATTACTTACAGTTCTACAGTGGAGTTGATTGGAAAACTAGAGCAAATGCTCGTGACGTGTTGTTGGTACAGAAGTGCTTCAGATCAGCAATCGGTAGTTACACTTTCTGGAGTGAAAGGATTGTTCAATTGTGACTACAACTGTCATGAGGCTTCATTCAGTGATTGATGTCTGTGCTCCAGTTGAAGGGGAGAAAGGGTTTACAGAAGGATCATTAACAAAATCAATGGGTCTAATATTATCATAGTAATGAGGGACTTTAAAGCTTGTGTAGGTAACACAAAAATTGAGCAGTATATAGACCGTCAGAGGGAAGCAACATACTGTAGTAACGGTTGCAGTTAAATTGGTTTCGCTGTATATAACCAACTCATAATTCTGAACACAATGTTAAAAAATAACGCAGGCCACAAACTTGCCTGGGAAGCTAGTAACCTCAGGCCAATAATAATAAATTGAATCCTTTGTAATAAAAAGTGGCTGATGTAGTATTGGATGCAAATGTGTTTCAAGGCCTGGAAATTGAATCTGATCACTATAACCGACAATAATAAAGAACTAGCCTTCCATGTAAGCCTATTGAGAAACTCCAGTATACTTTAGTTAAAAGGATGATCTAGTGAAAAATGGCCTGTAAAAGAAAGCTCAAGAAGACTCTCCAATACATTCTAAGAGAAGCTGCCAGTCAGAGAATTGGCAGAAAAAGTAAAATGACACAGGAAGAAAGGACTGGAAACAAGTCGCTGAGAAGGCTATAAAGAACAAACGGGAAGCATTTGTGAAATATCCATCAATAAAAAAACAGGAAGATAATGTAGGACATCATAGGAAAAGAGCAGTTATTAAAAGAGAAGCACGTAGAAAACTCAAGTTGGAAAGAATTTGTGGCCCATGTAGAACATGGTGTTTACAAACCCCAACCACAGACCCTCAGACATATCAAAAATATAAACAGTGACATAATAGAGAATGTGAACGTGAATGCCATCTCTTTATCTAAATGGTTGCAGTACTTTCAGAATAGCTTCAGGCAGCTAGTTAAGAGAAACAACCTCTAAATATGAACTGAAAGAAGTATTAAACAAAATAAAAAATAATACCCCAGGAGAACAATCAATCTAGAGCTATTTAAATTTACAGACAGTTTCTTATATATGATGTGCTCAGGAGATGAAGTACCTGAGAGCTGGACTAAATCAGCTGTCATTCCTCTCTTCAAAAAAGGAGAAATAAGCTTCTTGAACATGGCGTTTAAATTTTTGCCAGTGTCATCAAAAATAAATTCTACAGGCACTATGATCCATCATGGGTGAGCAGATCATGCTAGAAGATTTTTCATGGAAGTCGCTAAGACAATGTTCATCAGAAAGACAAAGTGGATCGTGATCATTATTGGCAGGCAAGTAGACGGTACTACACATATGAAATGATTATATTTTCAGCTTTGAAGGACCAACATTTATTGTGCAACTCTGCCACAAAATGTACGTTTTAGTACGCCATCAGACTCCAGTAGTTGTGAATGCAAATGTCCAGATGTTATGGCATGGAGTTGTACGGGTCTGGAATGTAGTCCTGTAATATTCTATTCCAGGGAGCGTTTGTACCTGAGCGTCTGTAGATCGGTGGGTAGAGGTGGAATCCTGGGGGGGGGGGGGCCACACTCCATGGCAGCCCACACTCCATGGCAGCCCACACATTCTCAATATGGGAGAAACCGGGTGATGCGACTGGCTGTAGCAGACTATCCACAGCTATAAGGCACACTCAGGAGGTGGTAGCGATATGAGGACAATGTTGTCCTGTTAAAATAGGGCATAGGCATTGGTGTTCGCAAATACCAGAGCCACCATTTGCAGAACCACCTACCGCGCGGCTGTCAGTCCATTAGGAACACTAAACACTAACGGTGATTGGCGTCATAAGATATTACTCGTGGGATGCGTGAATGGAGGCCTCAAACCACTCCTTGTGGTACCCTACACTGTACCTCCACACATGGATCCAGTGGTCATAAACTCCAGTGCAGAAGTGGGATTTATCACCAAAGATGACCCACTACCAGTCTTCAGGGCCTCATGTCCATTGCTGCAGGCACCAGACTTCAGGGTGCGAGGAACAGGGAGAGTGACAGATGGCATGATGTGAGCTCGGTCGTGCAACTGCGTGCCAATGGTACTAGCACTTAAGAGATGCGATATAGAAGGCCGGACAGCTCACTGAACAGCCCCTATCATTGCTGTTGGATCTGTTTGCACGTGACGGACAATGTGTCAGTCCTCCCTCCTTGTGGTGCATGTCGGACATCCAGATCCTACATATCATGCATGTGTATCGCTCTGTCTGCATTATTGCCAACAGTGGACAATTGTGGGACCCGTTTTGCACGCAATATGACGATTGAAACACACAGCCCATGATGTCGCCCCCTATCAAACTTGTCACATTGACATAGTGCATGTTTAGGTGATGCTATCAACCAACGGATATGACAACTCAGCTCCACCCATGCTCGCTGAGAGCAACAGGCCTTGCAAAATTAATCATTAGCATAGCTGACGGTGTGCAATGTACCCACACAGTTTGCAGTGGATCAGCTGGGTCCTTCTGGCTGCAACTGTTTTTCTAATGATCAGTGTAGAAAAACATAGAGAACTCAGTTTCGAAAACATATTGCCTTTGACTTCAAAAAACCTTTTCATAAAGTTGATAGAAACAAATTATTACAGATTCTGGCAGACGGCCATGTTCCCCTCTAACATATTGATAATACGTACAAAATTTGCAGAACAAACTTAATCTGTGTCAAGAAAGTGGGCAAATATCAGAGTGGGGCAGAATACATACAAGAGTACGAGAGGGCTGTGGCTTTTCACACTCTTGTTTGTTATTTATATGAATAAAATCATCCACAAGTGGAGACAAATGCCACATGGTTACATTAAACCCAGCAAACACAAAGCTAGACACTTTATTTATTTATTTATTTTTGCAGATTTAGCTCTTGTAACATCTTCAGAGCATGGCCTGTAGCGTTCTGTAGGCAGCTTGTATATAATATGAGAGAAATACAGAATGGACGGTGAGGGACTGTGGCCCTTGGTGGAAAATAACCAGTAAAATGTAAGATCATTTTGAAAAATAAAATTCTAGGAACAGTGGCCATGTTCACATAATTAGACTGTATACTATTCTTTCTGGAAGAAACAGACCTTGCTGAAAAAGCCAACAGGTACACAAAAACAATGGGAGTCATCACTAATGTAATGAAACCTTCCCAAGACTGGAAGAACACCAGAATATGTCCTTACAAAACCTTAGCAAGACCTTTGTCTTGCTACATCAGTGGAGCCTGGACAATAGAGGTAAGATGTGGAAAGACTAGGCATCTTGAGACAAACAGCTGGTTACACCAGATAGAATCACTAGAGAAACAAAGATGTGTTGAAGGAACTTAAATTTTAATCCTCCCACATTATATCCGGAACAGACAAGACAATTGGAGAAAATGTCTACTATGGATAAGCTCAAAGAGGATCCCAAAATCCATGCTACACTAACACTCAACAGTGAAATGATGGAACAACTTCTGATGAGACCATAACGGGTAAAGAGGCTTAATACTAGGATGAGGATGATGATGATGCATTTTAACAGTTGTTCCTGGATTGATTATTCATTGACAACAAACTTCGTAAGATAGAAGGTAATTATGGCAGTTATGTCTCTTCACAGAAAAAAGTAACCCAAATTAAAGTCTCTCCATTTTTCACCTAAAAAGTTTGCTATTACTTGTAAAACACTGGACCAAGGCATTTAAAAGGATTCCTGATATTCAAATTCAGATTTAAGTTTGCATTGTGCAAACTGAAAATGCTATAAGCAACATGTTAGCTATGTTCTTGTTTAAGGAGAATGACTTCCCAGTAACTAACAGATAATAAGTGTATATTTTTTCAAGAAAATTTCATTTTCGAACATCAAATTACTTAGATTTGGCTGTAATACTTAAATCGTCACGAAAATACCTTCATAACCAGTAAAAGCTGCTCTCAGTAACACCTGCTATCAGTAACATACAAGGGCATATTAATGCCTACTATATATTACTAATCGGGCTCATAAACTGACATATGGCCAGGAGAGTGGTGTGCTGACCACATGCCCCTCCATATCCACATCCAGTGACAGCTGTGGGCTGGTCGGTACCATTGGACCTTCATGGCTTGTTTGGACAGAGTTTAGCTTTTTATATACTACTAATGATTTTTCTTGATTCTGAATTAATTGATTCACTACGCAGACTTTTTTAAGTTTCTAAGGTAAAATTTTGCTCTGTTAAATCATAACTGCACAATATTTGTATTTCTCTAGAAGAATACCTTGACAGACACAACCAAATACCTTGTGGAAATAATAGAAATTACAAGTGTTTAATTTTTTTTTTTTTAACTTAAATGTTGTACTCTTGTTGCATGAACAAACAAATAAATTGCACATTTTGTGGAAAAATGCTTTTCACATCCAGTTTCATCATTAATCATTGGAGGTCTGGATAAAGGGCTCATCTAGACCATCTCATTGCTTTACTGTCTGTAAATGTACACATGTATGTTGCTTCTACATGTTGTCTATGTCATCTACCTGTCTCCCACTAAATCGTATTTATAGAAGGCAAGTAACCCAACTAATATGGCTAAAAGAAAATGCAAGTTATTCTGAAATATGGATATGTCAGCTCTGCAACTCATCAGCGTCATTTATCTGTAAAAACTAGATTTATGTACAACTGGTGTCTGAATGTTAACGAATTTGAAGACTACAGAAGCATAAGACACTAAAGAAACACAAGAGTCACAAGTGTCATAAATTTATTGTAGCTTAGCAAAAAAGTCATATTTCCCTCAATAGAAGCTGCTGTGTTGCTGTATAGTAGTGTGCAAATTAATTGGGGCAAGATGATTAAACTTTAACTGTTCACATTTATTATTGTGTATATAATACAGTTGGTAGCTTACTGAATATTAGTAACTAACATGTCCTCCTTTTGCTTTAATGAGGTTCTGAACATGTTGTAGCGTAGATTCTACTGGCTTGGAGCAAATGTTTCATAGTTCATTGTGGCGAACCACACTTTTTACTAACATGCATTCTTTTGCTGAACCGTCCATTGTACTAAGACACCTTTCACAACACATAGTGGGATTTGTGTCTTGTGAATTGCCAGGCAGCTGAAGCAGTTAATGTTGTTTTCTTCCATGAACATCTTGACTGCTCTAGAAATGTAACATGGGGCCACATCATGTTGAAACGTTCCTCCACCATCTGCAAAGGTCTATAGGAATGGCACAATCCTGCACCTAAGGATTTCCATGTGCTTGGTTGAATTCAGCCTGCCATCAAAGTGGAACTAATGCACCAGGGCCACTTGCAGTAAAGAGACATCTAAACATTTTTTGTGTGTGCGTATATTACAGTCTGTTCAAGATGTTCAGCTCTCACTGCCTTACGGGTGTTTCACCTGACAGCCTTTGTTCTCGATCTTGAACAATAAAATGTGACTTATCACTAAAAATTACACATTTCCAGTCACTGAAGGTCCAGTATTTTGTCCCATGCCAACCGTTTTTCCTTCATGGCAGATGTCAGCAACTGCTTCTTTTTTTGCTTTCATGCTCTCTGCCCACAATCAAGAAGACCATGGCATACTGCTGGAGAGCCACTTTCAACCCCATTAGCCAATAAATCTCTCTGAAGGTCCTTACTTGTATTGTTCTATTGGTGGTTTTTCATTTTCATCCTTATCAGCCTCTTCTCTTTGAAGACTATGAGGCAGTATCCCTTTTTGCACTTGAAACTCTAGATCAGCATTCAGTAAGTGACGGACTGTGGTCCAAGTCTGGACTGCAGAAGATCAAAAACTGGCCTGCCAAAAAATTTTCGAAGTATAAATTATGCAGTCAGATTATTTAAAAAATATTTTTCTGTAGCTGACAAAAAAAAAAAAAAAAACAAATTGTCAGCTACAGAAAAATATTTTTTAAATAATCTGACTGCATAATTTATACCTCGAAAATTTTTTGGCAGGCCAGTTTTTGATCTTCTGCAGTCCAGACTTGGACCACAGTCCGTCACTTACTGAATGCTGATCTAGAGTTTCAAGTGCAAAAAGGGATACTGCCTCATAGTCTTCAAAGAGAAGAGGCTGATAAGGATGAAAATGAAAAACCACCAATAGAACAATATATATATATATATAAAACAAAGATGAGGTGACTTACCGAACGAAAGCGCTGGCAGGTCGATAGAAACACAAACAAACGCAAACATACACACAAAATTCAAGCTTTCGCAACAAACTGTTGCCTCATCAGGAAAGAGGGAAGGAGAGGGAAAGACGGAAGGAAGTGGGTTTTAAGGGTGAGGGTAAGGAGTCATTCCAATCCCGGGAGCGGAAAGACTTACCTTAGGGGGAAAAAAGGACAGGTATACACTCGCGCGCGCGCACACACACACACACACACATATCCATCCACACATACAGACACAAGCAGAAAATATGTCTGCTTGTGTCTGTATGTGTGGATGGATATGTGTGTATGCGCGAGTGTATACCTGTCCTTTTTTCCCCCTAAGGTAAGTCTTTCCGCTCCCGGGATTGGAATGACTCCTTACCCTCACCTTTAAAATCTACTTCCTTCCATCTTTCCCTCTCCTTCCCTCTTTCCTGATGAGGCAACAGTTTGTTGCGAAAGCTTGAATCTTGTGTGTATGTTTGTGTTTGTTTGTGTGTCTGTCGACCTGCCAGCACTTTCATTTGGTAAGTCGCATCATCTAGATGAGGTCTTTAAATATGTCTGCTTGTGTCTGTATGTGTGGATGGATATGTGCGTGTGTGCGAGTGTATACCTGTCCTTTTTTCCCCCAAGGTAAGTCTTTCCACTCCCGGGATTGGAATGACTCCTTACCCTCTCCCTTAAAACCCACTTCCTTTCGTCTTCCCCTCTCCTTCCCTCTTTCCTGATGAGGCAACAGTTTGTTGCAAAAGCTTGAATTTTGTGTGTATGTTTGTGTTTGTTTGTGTGTCTATCGACCTGCCAGCGCTTTCGTTCGGTAAGTCACCTCATCTTTGTTTTTATATATAATTTTTCCCACGTGGAATGTTTCCTTCTATATATATATATATATATATATATATATATATATATATATATATATAAAAAAAGAAAGATGATGAAACTTACCAAACAAAAGCGCTGGCAGGTCGATAGACACACAAACAAACACAAACATACACACAAAATTCTAGCTTTCGCAACCAATGGTTGCCTCGTCAGGAAAGAGGGAAGGAGAAGGAAAGACAAAAGGATATGGGTTTTAAGGGAGAGGGTAAGGAGTCATTCCAAACCCGGGAGCGGAAAGACTTACCTTAGGGGGAAAAAAGGACAGGTATACACTCGCACACACACACATATCCATCCACACATACACAGACACAAGCAGACATTTGTAAAGGCAAAGAGTTTGGGCAGAGATGTCAGTCGGGGCGGATGTACAGAGGCAAAGATGAAGTTGAAAGACAGGTGAGGTATGAGCGGCGGCAAATTGAAATTAGAAATTAGCGGAGATTGAGGCCTGGCGGATAGCGAGAAGAAAGGATATGCTGAAGGGCAAGTTCCCATCTCCGGAGTTCTGACAGGTTGGTGTTAGTGGGAAGTATCCAGATAACCCGGACGGTGTAACACTGTGCCAAGATGTGCTGGCCGTGCACCAAGGCATGTTTAGCCACAGGGTGGTCCTCATTACCAACAAACACTGTCTGCCTGTGTCCATTCATGCGAATGGACAGTTTGTTGCTGGTCATTCCCACATAGAATGCTTCACAGTGTAGGCAGGTCAGTTGGTAAATCACGTGGGTGCTTTCACACGTGGCTCTGCCTTTGATCGTGTACACCTTCCGGGTTACAGGACTGGAATAGGTGGTGGTGGGAGGGTGCATGGGACAGGTTTTACACCGGGGGCGGTTACAGGGGTAGGAGCCAGAGGGTAGGGAAGGTGGTTTGGGGATTTCATAGGGATGAACTAAGAGGTTGCGAAGGTTAGGTGGACGGCGGAAAGACACTCTTGGTGGAGTGGGGAGGATTTCATGAAGGATGGATCTCATTTCAGGGCAGGATTTGAGGAAGTCGTATCCCTGCTGGAGAGCCACATTCAGAATCTGATCCAGTCCCGGAAAGTATCCTGTCACAAGTGGGGCACTTTTGGGGTTCTTCTGTGGAAGGTTCCGGGTTTGAGGAGATGAGGATGTGGCTCTGGTTATTTGCTTCTGTACCAGGTCGGGAGGGTAGTTACGGGATGCAAAAGCTGTTTTTAGGTTGTTGGTGTAATGGTTCAAGGATTCCGGACTGGAGCAGATTCGTTTGCCACGAAGACATAGGCTGTAGGGAAGGGATCGTTTGATGTGGAATGGGTGGCAGCTGTCATAATGGAGGTACTGTTGCTTGTTGGTGGGTTTAATGTGGACGGACGTGTGAAGCTGGCCATTGGACAGGTGGAGGTCAACGTCAAGGAAAGTGGCATGGGATTTGGAGTAGGACCAGGTGAATCTGATGAAACCAAAGGAGTTGAGGTTGGAGAGGAAATTCTGGAGTTCTTCTTCACTGTGAGTCCAGATCACGAAAATGTCATCAATAAATCTGTACCAAACTTCGGGTTGGCAGGCCTGGGTAACCAGGAAGGCTTCCTCTAAGCGACCCATGAATAGGTTGGCATACGAGGGGGCCATCCTGGTACCCATGGCTGTTCCCTTTAATTGTTGGTATGTCTGGCCTTCAAAAGTGAAGAAGTTGTGGGTCAGGATGAAGCTGGCTAAGGTAATGAGGAAAGAGGTTTTAGGTAGGGCGGCAGGTGATCGGCGTGAAAGGAAGTGCTCCATCGCAGCGAGGCCCTGGACATGCGGAATATTTGTGTATAAGGAAGTGGCATCAATGGTTACAAGGATGGTTTCCGGGGGTAACAGACTGGGTAGGGATTCCAGGCGTTTGAGAAAGTGGTTGGTGTCTTTGATGAAGGATGGGAGACTGCATGTAATGGGTTGAAGGTGTTGATCTACGTAGGCAGAGATGCGTTCGGTGGGGGCTTGGTAACCAGCTACAATGGGACGGCCGGGATGATTGGGTTTGTGAATTTTGGGAAGAAGGTAGGGGTGCGGGGTGTTGGTGGGGTCAGGAGGTTGATGGAGTCGGGTGAAAGGTTTTGTAGGGGGCCTAAGGTTCTGAGGATTCCTTGAAGCTCAGCCTGGACATCGGGAATGGGATTGCCTTGGCAAACTTTGTAAGTAGTGTTGTCTGAAAGCTGACGCAGTCCCTCAGTCACATACTCCCGACGATCAAGTACCACAGTTGTGGAACCCTTGTCCGCCGGAAGAATGACGATGGATCGGTCAGCCTTCAGATCACGGATAGCCTGGGCTTCAGCAGTGGTGATGTTGGGAGTAGGATTAAGGTTTTTTAAGAAGGATTGAGAGGCAAGGCTGGAAGTCAGAAATTCCTGGAAGGTTAGGAGAGGGTGATTTTGAGGAAGAGGAGGTGGGTCCCGCTGTGACGGAGGACGGAACTGTTCCAGGCATGGTTCAATTTGGATAGTTTGGTACAGATTTATTGATGACATTTTCGTGATCTGGACTCACAGTGAAGAAGAACTCCAGAATTTCCTCTCCAACCTCAACTCCTTTGGTTTCATCAGATTCACCTGGTCCTACTCCAAATCCCATGCCACTTTCCTTGACGTTGACCTCCACCTGTCCAATGGCCAGCTTCACACGTCCGTCCACATTAAACCCACCAACAAGCAACAGTACCTCCATTATGACAGCTGCCACCCATTCCACATCAAACGATCCCTTCCCTACAGCCTAGGTCTTCGTGGCAAACGAATCTGCTCCAGTCCGGAATCCTTGAACCATTACACCAACAACCTAAAAACAGCTTTTGCATCCCGTAACTACCCTCCCGACCTGGTACAGAAGCAAATAACCAGAGCCACATCCTCATCTCCTCAAACCCGGAACCTTCCACAGAAGAACCCCAAAAGTGCCCCACTTGTGACAGGATACTTTCCGGGACTGGATCAGATTCTGAATGTGGCTCTCCAGCAGGGATACGACTTCCTCAAATCCTGCCCTGAAATGAGATCCATCCTTCATGAAATCCTCCCCACTCCACCAAGAGTGTCTTTCCGCCGTCCACCTAACCTTCGCAACCTCTTAGTTCATCCCTATGAAATCCCCAAACCACCTTCCCTACCCTCTGGCTCCTACCCCTGTAACCGCCCCCGGTGTAAAACCTGTCCCATGCACCCTCCCACCACCACCTATTCCAGTCCTGTAACCCGGAAGGTGTACACGATCAAAGGCAGAGCCACGTGTGAAAGCACCCACGTGATTTACCAACTGACCTGCCTACACTGTGAAGCGTTCTATGTGGGAATGACCAGCAACAAACTGTCCATTCGCATGAATGGACACAGGCAGACAGTGTTTGTTGGTAATGAGGACCACCCTGTGGCTAAACATGCCTTGGTGCACGGCCAGCACATCTTGGCACAGTGTTACACCGTCCGGGTTATCTGGATACTTCCCACTAACACCAACCTGTCAGAACTCCGGAGATGGGAACTTGCCCTTCAGCATATCCTTTCTTCTCGCTATCCGCCAGGCCTCAATCTCCGCTAATTTCTAATTTCAATTTGCCGCCGCTCATACCTCACCTGTCTTTCAACTTCATCTTTGCCTCTGTACATCCGCCCCGACTGACATCTCTGCCCAAACTCTTTGCCTTTACAAATGTCTGCTTGTGTCTGTGTATGTGTGGATGGATATGTGTGTGTGTGCGAGTGTATACCTGTCCTTTTTTCCCCCTAAGGTAAGTCTTTCCGCTCCCGGGATTGGAATGACTCCTTACCCTCTCCCTTAAAACCCATATCCTTTTGTCTTTCCTTCTCCTTCCCTCTTTCCTGACGAGGCAACCATTGGTTGCGAAAGCTAGAATTTTGTGTGTATGTTTGTGTTTGTTTGTGTGTCTATCGACCTGCCAGCGCTTTTGTTTGGTAAGTTTCATCATCTTTCTTTTTAGATATATTTTTCCCACGTGGAATGTTTCCCTCTATTTTTTATATATATATATATATATATATATATATATATATATAAAAACAAAGATGAGGTGACTTACCGAACAAAAACGCTGGCAGGTCGATAGACACACAAACAAACACAAACATACACACAAAATTCAAGCTTTCGCAACAAATTGTTGCCTCATCAGGAAAGAGGGAAGGAGAGGGGAAGACGAAAGGAAGTGGGTTTTAAAGGAGAGGGTAAGGAGTCATTCCAATCCCGGGAGCGGAAAGACTTACCTTAGGGGGAAAAAAGGACAGGTATACACTCGCACACACGCACATATCCATCCACACATACAGACACAAGCAGACATATTGGTCTTTAAATATGTCTGCTTGTGTCTGTATGTGTGGATGGATATGTGCGTGTGTGCGAGTGTATACCTGTCCTTTTTTCCCCCTAAGGTAAGTCTTTCCGCTCCCGGGATTGGAATGACTCCTTACCCTCTCCTTTAAAACCCACTTCCTTTCGTCTTCCCCTCTCCTTCCCTCTTTCCTGATGAGGCAACAATTTGTTGCGAAAGCTTGAATTTTGTGTGTATGTTTGTGTTTGTTTGTGTGTCTATCGACCTGCCAGCGTTTTTGTTCGGTAAGTCACCTCATCTTTGTTTTTATATATAATTTTTCCCACGTGGAATGTTTCCTTCCATTATATATATATATATATATATATATATATATATATATATTCTAGTAGCGTACAATTAAATGATGAATAATGGTGTTCTTAGCAATTAGTTATAGTTAGGTTAAATACACAGTGCCTATGATGTGCAGGGCAGGAGAGTGTGCTGAAGAGAGGCAGTGTGTTGTGTGTATTCACATAAAAGTCACGTAAAAGCTCTGTACACATGAATGCTACACAAGAATTTTATTTAATGAACAAGGAAATTTTCTAAATTGATCTCAGACTATGGCAGCCTCTGAAACCTCTTTTAAGTCGGAGAAGGCATATTCATTTAAACACCATTTTTTGTGCTCGTAACTCTAACAATAGCTTAGAGCTACTTTATGAAACTTCGGATGAGTTCACTTGGTGGCAATTATCTTTGACAATGAAGAGCCTCCTTTGCAGTGCGGCTCTTTCGCAGTGTGGGTCCTATGGTATGCGGCAGCATACACTTGGATATGGAAGTAGCTCCTTTGTGGTGGGAGGGCACGTACTTTGTTCTGGTGCCAGTATTTTTGTAAAAAACGAATTGAATAAAGCACACAGATTTTATTGCCACTTCATCAGTAGTTGTTGCGATCTTGTAAGTAGCGTTTTGTTATTATCGAGGTTTATAATGTTTCTTTTGCATCAGTATGGAGCCTGAAAAGTGTAAAGTTGACAGTGAAAATAGGAAGTTTTTGTTTGAGTGGACTGAACAATATTGTTTTACATTGCCTGATAGGTGTGGAGCTGTTCCAGTGTTCCCCATGTGCAACAGAACTGTTGCTCTTGTTAAAAGTGGCAATTTAAAGTGACACTATGAGACAACTCATCAGCAGTTTCATAAATATTTTCTTCTCGGTGGTGAAGTTCATCAAGAAAAACTCCAGCTTCTTACAAAAAAATCATGGCCTTCCAATTTCGCTCTATGAACGAGTAAGAAAAATCTACAGAAGAAGCAACGTGCGTGCGTGCGTGCGTGCGTGTGTGTGTGTGTGTGTGTGTGTGTGTGTAAGGTATTTCATTGTTGGGAAGAAGTAATACAAGAAGAACTGTCAATTTTGGCTGCTGACAATAAAAGTAGTTTGCCCAATCTTCTGCAGAAGGCACTTTGCTGTGCTGTAGCATTAGATTAATTATGCGACGTTGTTGATGAACAAATGTCCATTTCCATACGACTTTTGGATACTGAAAGTAAATAATTAAGGGAATAATTACTAACAATATTGCCGTTTAAAGGCAAGACTCTTGGAGAAGATTTATTCAAGGCTTTTGATGAGTTAGTAACTAAATCAAAACATTAGTTACAAGAAAATAGTATCTCTCTCAACTGATGAGGCCGGTGCGATGATCGGCAAAGGAGGAGGACTTGTAAAGAGAATAAAGATAAGAATGCTGGGCTACTGTCTTACCAGTGCATAAATCACCTAGCAGCCCTTTGTGGAAAACTTAGTGTGACTCTCAAACAGGAAATGGACAAGTTGATTAATTTTATGAGGTCTCGTTCTGCTCTTAAGCACAGACAGTTCAAGAGTTTCTTTCTAAGTGTGATTCAGCGCATTCTGACTTGCTGCAATACAGCAATATTCATTGGCTAAGTAAAGGTAAAGTGATTGCACACTTTTGACAAATAAAAGAAGTAATAACATCCTTCTTAGAAAACTTGGATTCACAAGAAGCAAAAAACCATTTGGAGTTTGTAGGTAACTAGCACAGTACGCTAGCCGTGGCTTCCTTGAAAGACATTCTGAAACATTTAAACGAGATGTCAATATGTGATCTGATGCAAAGTGTGTCTTCTTCCTGTCACAAGCTGGATATCTTTGAAAAAGACATTGCAAGTCAAGAATTTTTTCACTTTCTGACAATTGTGGAATATAAAAGTAATTCTGAAATAAACATTTCAGTGTTTTCAAATTTTATGTCAGATCTTAAGAAGCAATTTGAAGCAAAATTTCAAGCCCTTTCAGAGAGAGAGAAGCTGATGTGGTTCTTAAAATTGCCTTTTGAAGTTTCTCCAGTGGCAGAATGGGCAGGTCTGGCTACAAAGTTGTTCTGCCTTTCAAAGCCTTTACTCCAGGGGGAGATAATAGACATGCAGGAAGATATCTCCCTGTAAACGAATAAAACTGGATCTGCTGAAGAATTTTGGAGTAAATGTGTCTCAGAAAAATATGAAAATTTCAAAAAAATTAGCCATATATCTGGCTACTATGTTTGCCTCCACGTATGTTTGTGAAATTTCATTTCCAAAAATGAATTTTTTGAAGAAGAGGTATCACTCAAAGAGTAACGGCCACCCACCTGGAAGACACTATTTGCATAAGCTTTTCTGTGTAAAGCTAACTTAAGAAACTGATTCAAGATCGCAAATGTAATTTCTCCCATGATATTGTGTCTATTGTATTTTTTGAGTGAAAATTAAAATGGAAAAATGGCATTGACCACACATTTTTTTCTGGATTTTTTAAAATTCAAATTGCTTATCTGTTTTATTTAATATTTGTTTGAGAGTGAAAAATTAGTAACGAATATGAGGTTTTCTTCTGGACTTTTGAATACATATGTGCCTATCTGTTGTATTTCATTTTATTTCGTGAATGAAAATTAAAGTAAAACCTTAGTAAGGAATATAAATTTTTTCTTCTGGACATCAATAAAAATTTCCAAAAGTATCCTGACCTCATCTGAAATTACTTGCTGACCCCTGCCCTAGATTTTCCTTAGAGGCAATGTCTCTTATAACCATAGATGTATGTTCATGAGTAGGAAGTATTTTTGCCCATTTCTTATGTGAAATGAACATTTCAATGCAAAGTTCTCATGTCGAGAACACAGAAATAACATAGGCTGTTGCTACACATACAAGCATTCAGCTGAAATTGAGAGGGACCTATGGTTGTTGTTCATAGTCAGGTCAACAATGATCCACCAAGAGTCCAATGATTTGGTGGATAAAATGGGTTACAGTTAACCATCTTTAATTCATTGTAAAATATGATGTTTCTGCAATTAATTTGCATGCCTCTGTATGTCCTTCCTTTATTTGTCATCAAATTACAAATGTGGAGTATGAATAAATGCAGCATAGTGGAACATTATTCTTGACAAGGGCAACACTTGGACGTGCTACATAATTTTTGCTGTAGCTGCACTGCAGTATCATATATCAAAAGTTCACTTGATCTCATTATTCAAATCTTTGCCATGAACTATTCCATTCTGCTGTGTTTCAGTCAGTTCATTGTAACTCCACAGCTGTACTTAGATGATAAAGGAAAGACTGTATGCCAACATAGCAAATTCCATTTTAGGAAATATATTTCTGAAAGTTGTTGTTGTTGGTCTTTACCATGCTATCAAGTGGCAAAGTAAAGGCTTATTGACTGAGAGCTGAGACTTCTTGTTATTCAAGCTTGCTCATCTTACTATTACAGCACATAAGCCAACTTCTTCTGATCGAATATCTTCTCTTGAAGTGCTACAGTTACTGCTGGAAGTTAAGAGTACAAATCCAACTCTTGAAATAAATGGGAGGCTTATCATTGACAATGTCTCATATTTAGTACTTTTGTTTACGATAACTGTGCTTTACAAAGTTGTTACATTATTTGGTATATTGCAAGAACATTGATAAGAACAAAGTCTTTAACTTTTGTGGTATTTGCACAATATGATCCGGCAGCAAACCCAAGAAGTGTATTTGCAACAGATGTGTCGGGAAAGGCTGAAAAGTCACATCTAGTACCTCTATAGGTAAGAGACTGGCAACAACAAACGTGAGTTTGACATGTTATGTAATAAGAGAGGTAGACTGCTGTGCACTGTTGCCTTTTTATTGAGATGCCTTCACAAGCAAACTATTCTAATGTTTGCTACATTTAAATGTCGTATTATACATGGTGAGAACTGCACATGGTGTCATCACTGCATCTAAAGATCTCTTTGAGCATCTCAGCTGTATCCTGCAACTGGATTGAGATCGCCACCTGGGACTACTCAAAACAACAAGCTTAAGCTCACCAAATATGCGAGTATACTTGTCTTGAGGCCTTGTTGCAAGAGGGGAATGTGCACGTTGAGGTGCTGTGTTTAATTTCACGGATAGGATCCTGGATGATGCTGCGGTTTCAGTTCGAGAGAGTTTTGATCTGTGCCCCAACACCTGGGACAGCAACAATCCGAGATGTGATAGTTGGAGTAGAACAGGCAATTTTGAAACTTCACAGTGAAGTTGCAGAAGAGACTAGGAGGGACACCTGCCGAATTTTAACCTGAGCTCCACCAATAAAGTCCGCAGCTCGTGGTCTCGCAGTTGCATTCTCGCTTCCGAGCCTGGGGTCCCGGGTTCAATTCACGGCGGGGTCAGGGATTTTCACCTGTGTCGAGGTGACTGGGTGTTTTTGTTGTTCTCATCATTTCATCATCATTCATGGAAGTGGCGAGATTGGACTGGGCAAATTTTGGGAATTTGTACGGGCGCTGATAACCACACTGTTGAGCACCCCCACAAACCAAACATCATCATCATCCACCAAAAAACTTTAATATCATTTCAACAGAAAGGAAGACTCTGTGAGACTAGGGGGCAAACAAATTCCTCTTCATTTTACCTGCCGACATGAGGAATGCCACCATCCTCTTGTGAGCTGAATACAGCCGTAAGATAGAGACATTGCTTGATGACCTTGCTTATTACAAGCTACACAAGGATCCGACAGATAAGGTCCACAGAAAAACATTAAATCTTCTCAAGAAGAGTTCAGTTCCGACTAAAGTCAGTAAGGGCCTCTGCCAACAGGCTGCAGTTCCCCCAAGACTGTACAGCTTACTGAAGATACATAAGAATGGGCCTTCTCTTCACCCAGTAGTGAGAAACATTGGAGCTCCTACCTATTTCCTGGTTAAATATCTTACTTCACTGTTGGGACTCTTGTAAGAAAATGTGACCATTACATCCGGAATTCAGAGGACTTCATAGATGTCTGAAGACATTAAAGCTACAATCATTGGATATTTTAGTTAGCTTTGTTGTTGTATCTTTACTCTTGAAAGTACCACTGCAGGACTCATTAGAGCTTATCAGCAGCAAGTTTGGGAAACACATTGTGGCATTATTTAAACAAGTCCTCAACTCACCTTACCTTACTTCTTATTCAATAGCCAATATTTTGAGCAAGTGAACAGTGTTGTCATAGGAAGTCTTCTGTCTCCTCTGTGACCAAATATTTTATGGAAGACTGAGGAAAAAGCACTACAGTCAGCAAGTCTCCAACTTTTCTGCTTCTGGCAATATGTAGATGATACATTTGTTTGTGTGTGTGTGTGGGGGGGGGGGGCGGGGGTCATGGAATAGAGACACTACCTGCTCCATCCGAATGTACAGCTCAACATGGAAGTGGAGAAAGATGGCATCTTACCATTTGTGGATGTCATAGTTAGAAGAAAAGCCAATTGTACACTTAGTGTCTACTACAAACCAACTTGCGCAGAGTTTTATTTGTAGGCCACAAACTACCATCAACCTGTGGTAGTGTCATAACTCTGTAGTACATAGAGCACGTGGTTTCAGGTGCTGACAGTCTGCCTGAGCTTCAACACCTTAGAACAGTAGTCTAACAGAATGGCTATTCTATATAATGGAAGGAAACATTCCACGTGGGAAAAATTATATATAAAAACAAAGATGAGGTGACTTACCGAACATAAGCGCTGGCAGGTCGATAGACACACAAACAAACACAAACATACACACAAAATTCAAGCTTTCGCAACAAACTGTTGCCTCCCTCTTTCCTGATGAGGCAACAGTTTGTTGCGAAAGCTTGAATTTTGTGTGTATGTTTGTGTTTGTTTGTGTGTCTATCGACCTGCCAGCGCTTTTGTTCGGTAAGTCAGAATGGCTATTCTGATAGACAGATATGCTTTGCATTCCATTCTAAGCAATTCAAAGCAGTGATGCAGACGAAGATGTGGAGGCACCCATTGCAACTGTGTTATTGCCCTATTTTAATGGCATTCTTCAAGAATAGAAAGAATCCTCAAGAGACCACATCAAGTGTGTTTTTTGACCACATGCAAAGCTGAGGAATTTGTTGTGTTTAGTCA
This sequence comes from Schistocerca piceifrons, assembly GCF_021461385.2. NCBI lineage: Eukaryota > Metazoa > Arthropoda > Insecta > Orthoptera > Acrididae > Schistocerca > Schistocerca piceifrons. The sequence continues at coordinate 58,357,115 of NC_060142.1, forward strand.
CAGACGATCTTGGCCTCAGGAAATGTGCCATATATAAGACCCCATGCCAATGTGACAGACATGCCAAACAGCAAGAACGTTGTGTTGAACACCATCATCATACACACCTGGGGCAACCAGATAAATCAGCAATAGTATCATCATCCCAGCTAGCAGATACGTTGTGTCCATCCATTCCATTATACATGCGTGTAAATGAAAAGTACATACAAACTGTAGAGCATCTAATACATTACAAAAATAGGCTTTTTTCAGTGGCGAACATCATTTGTGAGTTCAGAAAATGCTTGTGGAATCCATCACCATTGAAGTAATATGTCACACTATAAAATGCTGCTTGTGCTACTTGCCCCCCCCCCCCCCCCCCCCCCCCCCCCCCGCCCTCTCTTTCTCTCTCTCTCTCTGGCTGACATAAGAAGAGAAGCTGCTGGAAGAGGACAATGAAACTTCACAGATTGAGAGCGAAAGCAGTGTTATTTCTGTGATCACAAAATTGAGCCAAATTTGTAAATAACTTGGCAATGTGAGCCCAGTTTTACATATGTTGCTGCACCCAATCTGGCCTGTATGCATGCACTGATTCAGTTCGGAAGGGTGTCATAAAACCCTTTGTATCCCCTTCTGAAGTGGAGATGGAGATGCTCATCCTATTCCAGAGGCAGATGCTGCAAGAGCAGCATTGATCACCATGGTGTGGTTTACTTGTAAAATTCTGAGAGTTTACGTTCCTAAAAGAGTATAGCTTTTTCCAACATGAGTCTTGTGAAAACACCTTTTATGCATTCATACAAGCACAACTTACTCACACATGAACACTGTCTCTGGCCACCGAGGCCAGACTGAGCAACTGCGGATGGTAGGAGAAGCAGTCTAGGTATTGGGGTAAGGAGGAGACTGGGATAGGGAAGGGTTACAACTATTCCTCTCTATGCCCCAGCCCCCTCCTTAACGCCACTACCCAGACTGCTTCTCCCATTATGTGCAGTTGCTCGCAATCTGGCGTCAGCGGCCAGAGACAGTGATCATGTGTCTGTGAGTTGTGCTTGCGTGAATGTTTGTGTCTTGTCTACTTCAGAAGAAGGCGTTTTGGCCAAAAGTTCGCTAGTTTATCAGTCTTTTTGTTGTGTCTCTCTGCAATTAAACATCTCCACTACATAATGTGCAGCAACCGGACCTTTTCATAATGATTGTCCATTAAAGATCTACATGGATAGTCTGCAAATCATGCTTAAATGCCTGGCAGAGGGTTCGTTGATCCACCCGCACAATAATTCTCTATTATTCCACTCTTGAACAGCATGCAGAGAAAACAAACTCCTATATCTTTCTGTTCAAGCTAGGATTTCCCTTATTTTATTATGATGATCATTTCTTCGTATATAGGTTGGAATCAACAAAATATTTTTGGATTCAGAGGAGAAAGTGGGTGGTTGAAATTTCGTGAGAAGATTCTGCCACAACGTGAAATGCCTTTGTTTTAATGATGACCACTAAATCGTATATCATGTCCGCGATGTTCTTTCCCATTTTTCGATAGTACTAAACGTGTTGCCCTTCCTTGAACTTTTTCAATGTACTCCATTAACCCTACCTGGTAAGGATCCCACATTGCACAGCAGTACTCCAGAAGAGGTCAGACAAGCTTAGTATAGGCAGTCTCTTTAGTAGGTCTGTTCGCCTTTCCCACAACATCTGTTCTTTCCAATTGAAGTTGCCTTTAATTGTTATTCCTAGGTATTTAGATGAACTTGCGGCCTTTAGATTTGACTGATTTATTGTGTAACCGAAGTTTAATGGGTTCTTTTTAGCACTCATGTGGATGACCTCACACTTTTCATTATCTAGGGTCCATTGCCAAGTTTTGCACAATACAGGTATCTTTCCTAAATAATTTTGCAATTTGTTTTGATCTTCTGATGACTTTACTAGATACTGAACAAGAGCATCATCTGCAAACAATCCAAGTATGCCGCTTAGATTGTCTCCTATATCTGATTATATAGTTGTGGACATTACATATGGTAGTGATGTAGATTACACTAGTAAAAGTCAGCCACCAAATGATTTGAGTAAATTTATTCAACATGAGAACACAATACAACACAAAACTTTCAAAGCATGGCACAAAAAAGTCTGAGGAGATAAACAAGTCAAAGAATCAGTGTAGAGGAGAATACAGAACTAGCGATTATGCTTGTCACAGAGGTCCTGCCCCAGGTATTGCAGAGTATGGGGTAGGTGCAGAACAGGAAATAGTGTTGACGACAAAGTCTTGAAGCCATTCAGGAGCAGGTTGGCGGCATCCCGTGCATGACTGGAGCCAATCTCTGGTGGTCGAGGGGAGAGTGCTCAAAGGCGGATGGAGAGGCATGTGGATTGAAAGAATGCCGTCACCTGAAACAGTTGCTGTTTGGGAATCAATGTCAGTATCGTCAGGGACATTGAGTGTGGCGAGAGGGGTGACGTGAAAGTGCAGCAATGTGTCCTGTAGTGGGTGTGAAGGAATGTTGAAGACGGAGAGGCTGCTGTCGCACAGTCTGATAGATAGGTTATCGATGGTAAGACCATAGCCATTGACGTGGTACACTGAGCTATGTAAAGGAACACAATCACAAACAGAGAAAGAGACACTGCACGTGGGGAGTGAAGGATCTGTAGAGGAATCACTTGGATGAGAAACGGTAATCTCACCCTGGGGACCAACAACTGTAGAATCAGAACTGTCATCTGTACTGTGGGGGGCATTAGCCAAACACCAGGCTTGTTTGATCTGATTAATGGACACTGTTTGTTTCTTCCCATCAAATAAAAGTGCCAAAGGTGTTCTTTCCTCTGCTGAGCACTCTGTGCAGGCCATAGTAGGGTACTGGAGTGCAGCTCTGACTGAGTCATCACATAGCATAATTTAGTCGCATTGTTCGAGGTCTTTATGCAGGAATATACGAGGAATTGTATGAGCCTATGGTTGTGGGTGTATTTATTTTAGAAAAGCATTCGCACACTCATTTGACCAGTTCTGGAAGTTCACTGGCTCAAAAAACTGAGCAGGTAGGACCAGGGCTTCACTGTATAAGACCTCTGCTGAGGTTGTCATTATGCACTGTGCGCACCATGCGTAGAACATACAGGTGTGCGGAGGACCAAGAACCACCATGGCACATAAATGCTGCCTTCAGAGTATGATGCCATTTCTCCACTAAGCTATTACTCTGGGGATGGTACACTGTTGCGTGGAATTTCTCTACCCCACAGAGCTTGCACCGGTGAGAGAACAATGCTGACACAAACTGGCAGTCCAGGTCCATGGTAATAGTGGAAGGGCAACTGAATCGAGCAGTTCAGGCATTGATGAAGGCAAGAGCTACAGTCTCTGCTGTGATATCTTGAGAGTGGGAAGGTTTCAACCCATTGTATCATATGATCAATATTAGACAAGTTGTAACGGAAGCAGTCAGTCAGGTGCAGAGGAACGATGATGTTGACATGGATATATCATAACCTGCCGTATGGTATGCTAAATGTTCTGAGGGGTGGCTGGACATGTCTACTGACTTTGATCCTTTGGCACGGTGTGCATGCACATGTCCACTCTCTGCAGTCCTTTTTAATACTTGGCCAGACAAAGCATTCCATTATAATGATAGTTGTACCTTTAATCCATGAATGAGTGAAGCCATGAAGGGAGTCGAAAACTGCAGAGTGGAGGGAAGTGGGGACGACTTGGTGGAGTGTACATGTGGGAGTGTCTCAGAAGATAGGCATTGTGGAGCCTGGAAGGAGGTGTTGCTGGGGCATTAGAGCGCAGTTTGAATCCTGAAGCATTTGCGACGACTAGGCATTGTGGAGCCTGGAAGGAGGTGTTGCTGGGGCATTAGAGCGCAGTTTGAATCCTGAAGCATTTGCGACGACTCTGGGTCATTTTCTTGTAGGTTGTTAAGCTCCTCCATATTGATGAGGGAGGTTTAAGAGTTCATGCGGGACAGGTAGTCTGCAGTGAAATTTTCTGTGCCCCATGTATACTGCACATTCGTGGAGTATTGACAGATGAGGTCTGCTTCATAGATTGTAAAGTGCAGTCAGATGTGGACAATTTGCACTGAGAGGCTGTCAGTTTGTTGGAAAAAAATTCAAAGGTTCCGTTGTGTCACCCACGTGTTGGTGTAACACTGCACCTATTGATGAATCACTTGCATTGGTCATAATGGAAATACGAGCATCTGGGATAAGATGAGCAAGAGTGACAGCACGGGAAGGAGCCAACTTCAGTATGTTGAAAGCCCACTGCATGTCTTTTGCCCAGGGAACCTTCCTGGTGCCAGAAGTGTTTTTTTTCCTTTAAGGGCATGAGTGAGAGGCCCTGAAGGAATGCAGCATCAGGAATGTGTCATCTGTTAAAGTTGATAATGCTGAGAGACTGGCACAACTCATGGTAGTCACTGGAAAGTGGAAAGTGTTTAATGAAATCAACCCAGTTGGAAGTAGAATGGATGCCATCCATCGAAAATGCATGGCTGAGGAAGGTTATGTCCCCTTTGCGCAGTTGAGATGTTTATCTTGACAGCATTCCTATGTCATATGTTTAGAACATGAGCAAGCTGTAATTTGTGCTCAGCCTCAGATGAGGAGAAAATGAGTATGTCGTCTAGGTAGGCGTATGAATATGGTATGTTGGAAAGCAAGGAGTCGGTAAAACGTTGCCAGGTCTGGGCAGTGTGTTTTAGACTGTACGGAATATAACATTATTCAAAGAGGCCAGAGGGTGTGATCACAGTGGTCTTCTGAATGTCCTCTGGGGTCATTGGAATCTGATGATAGGCTTTGCAGTAATCCAAATCACTGAACACCCACGCACCCTAAGCAGTTGGGCAAAGTCTTGTGTCTGTGTATGTCTGGGGTTGGATAGGTGTCTATAATGGTGTGAGCATAAGAGCCCTGTGATCACTACAGAGCCTGGCCAAACCATCTTTCTTCTGTGTGAGGTGTATAGGAGGAGACCAGTTGCCATCTGATTGGTAAACAATGCTCAAACTAAGGAGCTCACTAATGATGGATTTGGCCTGGTGGAGATTTTTGGTTTGAGCCGACAGGCTTTATAACAAATAGGAGATCCCTTGGTGGTACTGATTTTATAATAAGTACTGTTAATAATGCCTGACAGGTGAGTGTCATCTGGCACCATGAGGGGAACTTCACGGTCGACTTGCGCAGGGGGAAAACATTGTAAGTTGGTACCAGGAGACATAGCATTGCTGACACGAGTAGTTAAGGCAGCTTTTGTGAGGTCAACACTCGGTACTGGCTTGATGGAGTCATGACATCATAGTGTAGATGACAACTGTGCAGCAGCCAACGTGCCTGTGCTAATTCCTGAGATGCCTCGTCAGTCCTTTGCTGGAGGATGTTGTGCTCCCAGAGAGTGTTAGTTGCATCATGCTTGGCAGTGTACGAGGTGCATTCAAGTTCTAAGGCCTCTGATTTTTTTCTAATTAACTACTCACCCGAAATCGATGAAACTGGCGTTACTTCTCGACGTAATCGCCCTGCAGACGTACACATTTTTCACAACGCTGACGCCATGATTCCATGGCAGTGGCAAAGGCTTCTTTAGGAGTCTGTTTTGACCACTGGAAAATCGCTGAGGCAATAGCAGCATGGCTGGTGAATGTGCAGCCACGGAGAGTGTCTTTCATTGTTGGAAAAAGCCAAAAGTCACTAGGAGCCAGGTCAGGTGAGTAGGGAGCATGAGGAATCACTTCAAAGTTGTTATCACGAAGAAACTGTTGCGTAACGTTAGCTTGATGTGCGGGTGCGTTGTCTTGGTGAAACAGCACACGCGCAGCCCTTCGCGGACGTTTTTGTTGCAGTGCAGGAAGGAATTTGTTCTTCACAACGTTTTCGTAGGATGCACCTGTTACTGTAGTGCCCTTTGGAACGCAATGGGTAAGGATTATGCCCTCGCTGTCCCAGAACATGGACACCATCATTTTTTCAGCACTGGCGGTTACCTGAAATTTTTTTGGTGGCGGTGAATCTGTGTGCTTCCATTGAGCTGACTGGCGCTTTGTTTCTGGATTGAAAAATGGCATCCACGTCTCATCCATTGTCACAACTGACGAAAAGAAAGTCCCATTCATGCTGTCGTTGCACGTCAACATTGCTTGGCAACATGCCACACAGGCAGCCATGTGGTCATCCGTCAGCATTCGTGGCACCCACCTGGATGACACTTTTTGCATTTTCAGGTCATCATGCAGGATTGTGTGCACAGAACCCACAGAAATGCCAACTCTGGAGGCGATCTGTTCAACAGTCATTCGGCGATCACCCAAAACAATTCTCTCCACTTTCTCGATCATGTCATCAGACCGGCTTGTGCGAGCCCGAGGTTGTTCCGGTTTGTTGTCACACAATGTTCTGCCTTCATTAAACTGTCGCACCCACGAACGCACTTTCAACACATCCATAACTCCATCACCACATGTCTCCTTCAGCTGTCGATGAATTTCAATTGGTTTCACACCACGCGAATTCAGAAAACGAATGATTGCATGCTGTTCATAAGGAAAACGTCGCCATTTTAAGTATTTAAAACAGTTCTCATTCTCGCCGCTGGCGGTAAAATTCCATCTGCCATACGGTGCTGCCATCTCTGGGACGTATTGACAATGAACGCGGCCTCATTTTAAAACAATGCGCATGTTTCTATCTCTTTCCAGTCCGGAGAGAAAAAATTGGAGGCCTTAGAACTTGAATGCACCTCGTAGTGTGTGAGCAGCATTGTAACACAAGACGTAGTATGAGCACTCAACCGAAGAATGCATGAGTGGATCCTCAACAGAGGGAAGGTGGGAAGAAGGGCCAAATGAGCCTGGAATTATAGCAAGACAGCTTCACGAATATTCAACGAAAAGCCGAAATATTTGTAGAAAGTCCCTACCTGGAATTGGTTTGTCAGTGTCCACCACATGGGAAGTCCACATAAAAATGAGTCCAAGTGTAAGTTGTACTGAAAGTTCAGCTGCGCCGAAGATTTTAATAATAGAGTTATTCATGGGGCATAATATTGATGTAGTAGGCATTGTTTTTGCCAGAGCTAGTGCAGGTGTTATCACACTGGTCTCAGCACCCATGTCGATCAAAACATTATAGCTGGAAAAAACAATTCAAAACACAGAGGTGCCTTCGGTAGTTGTTGTGGCAGACACAGACTGTTGCATCTGTAGGTGGCGAGAGGAAGTCATGTGTTCCAGCGTGCCTAGACCATACCATATGTGAAGTTTGGGCACGTGCAAGGTGGATGACAATTGCATAAAGCATCACTGAACATGGAGATGATTGCCTCTTATTTCTTGACGTTGGTGGCAATATGGACCAGCTGACGGTGTTGATATAAGGAGGAAGCTTGTTTGGTGAGATCCAATCTGGAGTCTAAAGGTTCTGATGCATGGGACAGCAGATGAAGCTTCAATTCAGACAGAAGTTTAATGTGCCAGACAGTCCATAGAGCCAGATCCAGGATGAAGGCAGCATGGTATCATCACAAGGAAAGGAAAATTGTGTCATAACTACACCTCCAAGTAAGCCTAATGTTAATACTTTAAGAGAGACTAACTCAATCAACCACCTCAAATCTCCAGCCAGTGCTAATAAATTTGCTGTTTACCATCAGAACATTAAAGGCTTATTAAGTAAATTAGATGAGCTATCCATTAACATTTTAGATAAGGAATTTATTAATAATGCTAATGTAATCTTTTTTAGGGAACACTTTATGAAACTTGCTTGTGACACACTGCAACTGAATAACTATAACCTAGCAGCTCTTTACTGTAGACATTCTTTAGATAAGGGTGGAGTGGTGATTTACGTTAAGATCAAAATAGCTTATAGATCTTTAGACTTGAGTGATACTGTATTGATCAACATTGTGAGGTTTGTGGAGTTGTAATCTGTACTAATTTCTCTGAAATTACTGTCCTTTCATTTTATAGGGATCCTGCAGGCAAAATCTGTATTTTTCTAAAACAGTTAGAATCTCTGTTAACTCATCTCTTTGCAAAAACAAAAGATATTGTAATTGTAGGTGATTTTAATGTTGACTTTCTTACAGATAACATGGGAAGAAATGATTTATCACATTTAATGAACTCTTTTAACTTAACAGCACTGGTGGATTTTCCCACTAGAGTCACAGCTAATTCTACAAGTCGAATTGACAACATCTTCTTAGACAGCTGTAGAATTCTAAACTTAACTGTAAAATGTATATTGAATGGGCTCTCAGACCATGATGGTCAGCTACTTTCAATTGATAATGTTAGCACTCTTTGTAAGAACAATCCCTGCAGTAAAACTTTCAGGGTAATTAACACACAGTCTATCAATAGCTTCTGTAATTACCTACAAGAAGTAGACTGGGACCAGATTGAGCTCTTTGACAATGTTGATGACAAGTACAATGCTTTCCTAAATGAATTTATCTGCCTATTCGAAGCAGCCTTTCCTAAAAGGACTGTCAGACCCAAACGCGAAACCTACTCTAATAAAAACTGGCTAACTCTGGGCATTAAAATGTCTTGCAGAAAGAAAAGGAATCTGTATGCCTCACTCAAATCCAGTTATAGTGTAGAAAAGGAAAAACATTACAAACTATACTGTTCTATCCTTAAAAAAGTTCTAAGAAGGGCAAAGAGTATTTATATAAAATCAGAAATTGATGTCTCTAATAAAAAAATTAAAACCATATTGGGCATATTAAAAAGGGAAACAGGTAAAATCCCTGCTGCAGAAAACACAATAGAAATTAAAACAAATGATAGCATTCGTGACTGTTGAAATAATCACTGACATTTTTAACAACCACTTTCTGACATCAGCAGTACAAACTGGAAAAAACATGTTCTGTTAATGAAGCCATGTTATCCCTTCAAAAAGCTATTAATAAAAAAACCAAGCAGTTTAAAATGTCTCCTGTCGCAGTACATGAAATTGAGAATATAATTAGAGAGATGAAGAGCAAGAATTCTGTTGGCATAGATGTATCTCTTCAAGATTACTAAAGGAGTGCTATAAGCTGATAAGAAAAGTACTGTGCTACATATTCAATGAATCCATCCAGCACGGGATTGTTCCTGAGAGACTAAAGTATGCTATTGTCACTCCTCTCTTTAAAAAAGGTGATAAAGCCGACGTTACCATCGGCCTATCTCCTCCTTTTAACAACCTTTTCCAAAATTCTTGAGAAATTGGTTCAGAAAAGACTTATTGAACACCTCATGCATTATAAGGTATTAAACAGTAGCCAGTTCGGATTTCAACAGGATGTATCAACAGAACAAGCTATTTTTTCCTTCACCCATCAAATCTTAGAGTCTTTTAATAATAAATTATCTCCTGTTGGTATCTTCTGTGACCTTTCTAAGGCCTTTGATAGTGTTAATCATGAAATCCTCTTAGCAAAGGCTGAATATTATGATATAAGTGGCTCAGTTGGCTAATGGATTAAATCCTACCTAGCTGGAAGAAAGCAAAAGGTCATGTTGAACGACTCTGAGGGGTACTCTGTATCATCTAGCTGGGACTCTATTGGCTGTGGTGTTCCTCAGGGCTCTGTACTTGGCCCCCTTCTCTTCCTCATCTTTATCAATGACCTTCCCTTGCATACTAACTTTAAAACTCACTTTACTCTATTTACTGATGACACCTCTATCCTCATCAACAAAACTCCCAACCTCAATGTTGAGGAATCGGCCAGTAGTGTCTTTAGTGAAGTATGTAATTGGTTTGTAAATAATGGGTTATCACTAAATGTTAATAAGACCCAGTTTTTGCATTTCCAAGTAAGGAAAAATGTTGAGGATCAATTAAGTATTACATTGAATGGTAGTGAGTTACTACAAGTTGAGTCAACCAAGTTTCTGAGTGTACACATTGACAACAGTCTAAAATGGTCTGAACATATTTTGCACCTCCACAAAAAACTCAGCTCAGCCACATTTGTTGTTCGTATTATTTCCACTGTATGTGACCGAGACACCACAAAAACTGCTTATTTTAGTTATTTGCATGCATTATTGCTGTATGGTATAGTTTTCTGGGGTAATCAGCCACTATCCAAAAAAAATATTCATTGCCCAAAAGAGAATTATTGGGATAATTAGTGGAGTCCAGCCTAGACATTCTTCTAGGAACCTTTTCAGAAAATTAGGGATACTGACAACTGCATGCCAATATATCTACTCCCTGTTATGTTATAGTGGTAAAAATGGACAATCATACATAACCAATGATTCATACCACACCCACAATACCAGGAGGAAGATGGACCTCCATTATGAATCAAAAAATCTTACTATTGTACAAAAAGGAGTCCATTACATGAGCTGCAAGGTGTTCAATGCTCTCCCACTATCACTGATATTACTTATCCATGAGCTTCCCAAATTTAAACAACAGCTCAAACAGTATTTATTAGATAATTCCTTCTATTCGGTGGAAGAATATTTCAGTAGAGTTAACTGTAATTGATTTTTTCATTTACTAATTTTATGTGCTATTGTGCATTACGATACTCACAATCACTGTTAGCATTACTGTGTTTTACATTTAGCTATTAAGATCTACCATAATTTTTAATGTAATTTTTTCTATGCCTATTAATGTGTATTTTGTCTTATACCAGATATCCTCTTGCAAGAGGTACTTTTATGTATTCCTTTTGTATTATTTGTAATAATTATTACTTGTCCTACATCCATGCGAATGCCTCACAGTATTGGCTTTATGGGATATAAATCAATCGATCAATCAATGAGGGCAAAAAGACATTGCCACAGCTCTGAAGGAGTCCTGTCCACCAGAGAGTCTTCATGTATAATTTGGTGAAGCACTTCCAACAGAGCACAGGATAGGCACTCGGTAATTGTGTTCTTTATGACAGAGTATTTACGATGAGAATGGGGACATAGCACCAAGGCACTGATTAGGTCTGTGTAGTCGTTGTGATGGGTGATCAGGTACACAAAGCGAGAATCATCGTCCAATATACCATGCAAGTTGAATGAGTTCTTGATGAGAATAACCAAAAGCATGGTTGTCCATTGAGAGTGGAGGCAACTTCGGCAGTTTGCCCCTGAGCGAGTGGTGTGAGTAAGCAGTCCAATGTGGGACGTAGCTGGGGTGCTGTTGAGAGGCAAAAATCTTGATTGAATACACCAGGTTGTTCAGGGGGGTCACCACCCTGGGCTGTCATGGTGTGGTACTTGCCGAGGGGAGTAGCGGACAGAGAGACCTGGTTAACTTGCATGGTAGAAGGCGGCGCCATCGTCAGATGCAGCAGTGGGGAGCATGCGAACATACTGCGGGATGTGTCACCCATGGCCTTGGTTTGGTGATAACATGCAGCTCATGGAACAGGGGCAGAACTGGAACAGTCGATCAGTGTGGCTGAGGTGATCAGCGTCCCTAGGTGCAAGTGGGGTGAAAGTATTGAGAGTGTTGATTGTGGTATGTGATACAATGCCAAGGCCGCAGAGTTGGGGGGATGGTGCATTCACCTAGCATGGTAGGCACAGCTGCGGCAAATGAGATGGTAATGGAATGCAGTTGTGGAGTTTAAGTTGCCCCAAGCACAGTATTTGATGCATAACAGTTTGTAGGATCCTGGCCACAAAATGTCTATTCTGGAGAGAAACACATACTTGAGCCACACTGTGTGGTAAGGTCAGGTCCAAAACACACAAGATGTGAAGGTTGGGGCATTTGAGCAGGTACACATGAATCCAGTCCAGGCAGAGATGGGGACTGTGACATACCAAAACCATACTGTTGTGAAGTCTTATAGGTTAGGCCTTGTGGATATGGCAAAATGACTGACACATATTCATGTTCCACTTTAATGGTTATTTGCACTGGTTTCTCACACTCTTGATGTGAAATACGCTGTGGTAGAATTTGGAAGTGTGTCAGTAATGGCAAAAGTTTCGTTGTGCGTAGTAAACAACACTGCCAATCGAAAAATTTTCAGAGACGGAACGAATTATGAACACAGTCTAGGGTCATCAGTGTGTATACTGACAATATTATGAGAAGGAAAGTTGCTACTCACCACACAGTGGAGATGCTGAGTCACAGATAGGCACAACAAAAAGACTCTGACAATTATAGATTTCGGCCTTCATCAGCAATAGACACACACAAGTGCGCATGCGCCCACACACACACACACACACACACACACACACACACACACACACAGACACACACACACACACATATGCAACTTGCAAACATGACTGCAGTCTCAGGCAACTGAAACCACACTGCCATGTGTATAGTGAAGTAGACTACATTAGTAATAGTCAACCACATAATGATTTAAGTAGATTTATTCAACATGAGAACACAGTACAACATAAAATTTTTATAGTGTGGTGCAAAAAATGTCTGAGAAGATGGACAAGTCAAAAAAGTCTGCATAGAAGAAAATACAAAATCAGCAATTATGCTTTGTCGTGGTTGACACTCACAAAATGTAGATATGGAGCAGCAGAGGGCTTACAACACTACATTGCGGAATGCCAGAAATCTCTTCTAGTCTTACTCGATGACTCTCCATTGATTACTACGAACTGTGACCTCTCTGACAGGAAATCACAAATCCAGTTGCATAGCTGAGTCGATATTCCATCAGCATGCAATTTGATTACAAGGTGCTTGTGAGGTATGGTGTCAACAGCCTTCCGACAATTTAGAAATATGGAATAATTTGAAGTCCCTTGTTGATAGCACTCAACACTTTGTGTGAGTAAAGAGCTTGTTGAGTTCTGCAAGGATAATGTTTTCTAAATCTGTGTTGACTGTGTGTCAATAAAGAGTTATCTTTGAAGTAATTCATAATGCTTGAACATAATATATGTTTCAGAATCCTGCTGCAGATCAATGTTAATGATATGGGCCTGTAATTTAGTGGATTACTCCTGTAGTCTTTCTTGTATAGTGGTGTGACTTGTGCAATTTTCTAATCTTTGAGTATGACTCTTTCATTGAGTGAGTTGTTTTGCATGATTGTTAAGTATGAAGCTATCGAGATATGTGCTTCCTGTAGCAATGTTCTTGGTAAAGAAAAATGGACCGTACGCCTTCTTCTGTGAAACTGCATAAAACATGTTAAATTTTGGAGAGTCCTTCTCTTGTTTTACAACTTTATGTGGTTGTTCCGTATCCTACATTCTCACATTATGACGGTTCACCTTTCCATTTAAATGAAATGTTGCCTCCTCACTAAACACTAAGTGCAGAAGAAAACTGTCATCCTCCATCTTGCCAAGAACTAAATTATAGATTTCCACATGCTGTTGTTTGTCACCTTCATGAAGAGCTTGCAGTAGCTGAATTTTGTATGGTTTCATGTGTAAATGTTGATGCAACACATGTCAGATGAACATTGGGGGGCATGTTGAGCTGCTGAGCTGCGCGGCGAATGGATTTCTGCAGACTCCTTGTGAAACTATGGGGGATGCATTTGATGTCTATGTCAGACACTCTGGGATGGCCCCGCGATTTGCCTTTACACAAACAACTTGTTTCTTGGAATTGTTCATGCCATTGTCTAATGCTCTATGCTGTAGGAGGATCCACACCATACCTAGTATGAAAGTCACACTGAGTGGTTATTACTGACCTGCACTGTGCAAAACATCAAACAGAAAAGGCTTTCTGTTGTCCCGAAACCATATTTACTAAAGCTGAATTGGGTGAACAGTGCTGCTGCGTAGCAGGTACCATGTAAAACTCGAGAGTTTGCTCTTTCCAACGGTATGTTGTCCATGCACATATCTCAAATAACATAATAGTTATGAGTTTTTTAAATCACGTGATTCTTTTTGATACACCCTGTACTTCCCAGAGAATGCATTTACCACAATTTTGGCTGATGTTTTATGTGTAGCTCTGGATTTAAACATGTATTTTTGCAGACATATTGAGGGTAAATTGAAGTCACTGCCAACTATAATTGTATGAATTGGGGAGGTGTTTGAAATTATACTCAAGTTTTCTTTGAACGTTTCAGCAATTGTATCATCTGAGTTGGGAGGTTGCTGTAAGGATCCAGTTATTATTTTATTCTGGTTGGCAAGAATGGCCTCTATCTATACTAACTCACAGGAACTGTCTACTTTAATCTCGCTACCAGATAAATTACTTCTAACAGCAGCAAACCTGCCACCATCAACTGTATTTAGCCTATCCTTTCTGAACATTTTTAGTTTCTTTGCAAAAATTTTGGCTGAACTTGAGTTTTAGCTAGCTTTCATTGCGTGTAACGATTTGAGCATCACTGATTTCTATTAGTGCTTGGAGCTCTCGTACTTTCCAAACAAAGCTATGACAACTCACAACTGTAATACCGATGATTCCTAGATCTATGTTCTTCCTGTGTTCAACATGCACTCTTTGAGGCTGAAGCCCTTTCTATGTTTCTCCGATACCCTCTAACCTAAAAAACTATGCAGTTCATGCCACACAGCCCCTGCTACCCGTGTAACCACCTGCTGCATGTAAGGGACTCCTGAACTATTTAGCAGAACCTGAAACCTCACCACCCTGTGGCACAAGTCAAGGAATCTGCAGCCTGTGTGGTCACAGAACCATCTGAGCCTCTGATTCAAGTCCTTCACTTGGTCCTGTTGACTGTGCCGCAAATGGTGAGCTCTGCTTTCATCTTGCAAGCAAGATAAGTGCATGAAACCAAAGAGAATCTCTCCCAATCCTAAGCGACATACATCATTGGTACTGATGTGAGCCACCACCTGCAGTTGGCTGCACCCAGTGCTCTTCATGACATCAGGAGGGACCTGTTCCATGTTTTTAGTGATTCCACCCAGTATGCACGTGTAGTGCACACTCACTATCATTGTCTCCCTGGCAACCATGTCCCTAAGGGGACACATAATGTACCTAACATTGTAGCTCCCAACTACCAATAATCCCCCACTTTTTTAATGCCTAGATCTTGCAGGCTGGGAGGCTTCCATTGAAACAGGACAAGCGACTGCGTCTGGCTGAGGGACAGTGTCAGCCACAGTTAGCAGCTGAACCTGCATGTTGACTAACTGGGGTGGCCTTACATTCAGCCACTTGCGGCGACCTCCCACTCGACAACAGTTGGGGGGAGAAGGGTCAACCTTAATGTGAGCAGTAACTGTGCTGGCCACTGGTGTGGACTGATCAGTTGAGTTGTGGGTCACATTGGATGTCTGTTGGATCCGCATGGTTGGCCCACAACAGTGTTGCTCATCCACTGCTGCCCCAACTGCCCCAAACTGTGTAATGGAAGCCAACACTGCCTGGAGTTGAGATTAAAGTGTCACCAATTTGGCTCACATCCATACACAGCAACCACAGTCCCTGTCCATAATAAAGACCGTGAAAAACTGCACTTCACAGACAAACAAAGGACTGTTGAGATGCACAGTGGAACAATGACGAAAAGGTAAGAACTGTGTCTAATAAATTAGATTAACATGCAGAGGTTCAAAAACTAAACTACCATAGCACACAGGAGAGACTAAATAAGTCACTCCTGGTTAAGAACTTATCAAATGTTACAAAATCAGTTTATATACTGAGAGAAATGACAACAGTAGAACTGTGACTATTAAACATTAAGTAAACACTCAGAAATTGAAAAACTTAACTACCAAAGCAGACAGATGAGACTACATAATTCTTTATAGTTAGGAACTCATAGAGTGTCACAGAATCAGTTACTTCCCTGCTGCTGCTCTGCCTTGGGGTGGCTACTGCCTGATTAACTTGCAGCATGTATACCTACAAGTTGTAGAAAACTGCTCCTTAAACTTCAAGTTTTTATCATCAGTGAAGTGTCATTTGTGTGGTGAAAAAGTGAAAACTGGTGTTAGAACATGTCCAACAGAACATATATGGTATCATTCAAGCTGTTATGCGAAAGTAAATCCCACTAATGTATTTTCGTGTGACTGTATTCATCCATGTAATGGTCAAGAAGCTGCCATAGAGATGTGTAATGCTGAACTCTAACTAAATATAAAAAAATGAATACACAAAGAGTTAAAAGCAGCTAGAAAGTACATTAAGACCATAGAGAACATGGTTCAGCTTTTTACTGATCCTGCTGAAACATCAGTATGTATGCTAAAAACATTGTAAACTGGCACCAGCACACACAGGCCTAAATATCTATTCTGATAGCTGTGGACATGGTCTTGCAGAATGATCATCACGATTTAAAAGCCTGTGGGTAAGTAAAATAAGTGCTCCAATGCAGGAAAAGATAAAAGATGTTGGGAAAAAATCATCAGATCATATTAATTGGAGGTTCCAACAACATTTACTAGAAAGAGTTAGTGAATGCTGTGCATAGCTTAAAGTTCTGGACAATACTAAGAAGCAGAACACGATTGTTACTAGCATTCCATATAAACATCACTTCATCCCCAATGTGTGTGTAAACTCTGAAATTAGGGAAACCAATTCACAGTTCCAGAAAACTTGCAAAATGTATCCAAATTCAAGCTTTCTTTGTACAGATTTTCTTAAGAGAGACTGCTACACTAAACATGGGATGCATCTGAATGAAAGGGGGAAGAAACTTTCGTGTGGCAAAATCAGTGAAATTTTGAAGAGACTTAACAAACATAATGAAAACATGTCATTACCAACAACTCCAGACTGTTCTTCCAAGCATAAACACTCAGCAAATACAAGAAACACTACAAGCATAACTAGAAATCTTATACAAAGAACGTTAAACTGTGATGAACAGCCTGCTGCCACTAGCTTTAAAACAAACACCTGCAGCAGTTTTTTTCACCAATAGTAGTAAAAGCACCAGAAACAGTTAAGCAACAATAACAAAAGCAGCGGCAGCAGCTCAATCAACAGCAGAACCAGCTCTGATAACAGTAGCAGTAGCATCAGAACTATCTTTAATGGTAGCATCAGAACCATCTTTAACGGTAGCAGAACCAACTACTGCAACAATATCTTCATCAAATGTAGTAAAAGCATCAAGAGCAACAACTAAGACAACAACAAATGCAGTAACAGCTCCACCAACTGCAGAGCCATCTCTAATACCACCAGCAAAATCAACAGCGATAGCAACAGAACCATATGTAGCAACAGCAGAACTATCATTACTTATGACAGAACCATCTGTAACAGCAGCAAAGTCATTCATAACAGCAGCAAAAAAACTCCAACATTAGTAGAATCAGCACTATCAATAAAAAGAATTTCAGAGAGCAGACAGAAATCAGTATCTCCATCCCATCTAAATGATTTTTTAGTGAACACCAGAAAGAGGAGGAAGCCCACTAGATAAACAGAGATATGAACTTATCTAAGGTAAGTGATTAATAAGAAATAAATTAAAAAATAACAATAATAAAGAAAACAAAATCAGCTCTCCCCCTTTTAATGTACTGTACAACACTGTTCAGTCCTTAGCAAACAAGTTACGAGAACTAGAAGCAATACTGGAATCTGCATAATTGAACACTGGCTTGGAAAGCAGCAAATACAAGGGTGGTTTGAAAAGTTCTCAGAACAGAATTTCCAAATCTTCAGGTCAAAGTGTTGCACAGAGAGGGAGCCACAGACAATATTACCAATCATATGCTGCAGCACAGCTTAGTGGCTTCTTAAAGATCTCTGAGACTACTAGAATTTAAACAAATACTCATTACTATCAAACTATCATCTTGGCTTCTGGAAACTAGATCCACAATCACAGTATGTAAATGTAATATTGAAAGCCATAGACAAAAAGGAAATGTCCACTAGAAGAGTTCTGGTCTTATCTAAAGTCTTAGGCATTATAGATCATGCTATCCTACTACACAAAATAGAAATTAAGGGTATCAAAGGTATTCCACATGAATGAATCAAATCATACCTTAGAAACTGCCAACAAAGAATTTATTTTTAAACATGAGATATAAACTGGAAATATCATAAAAACACCAACATACTCATTAGGGAAAACTTTCAACAAATATGGTGTGCTGTGAGGGTCCATATTATTCCTAATCCTCTTCCTTCTATGTATAGATGATCTGAGTGACTCTGTTCATGCCAAAGAGGAAGCTCTGTGTACAGATGATGTGAGCATTTTGATAACAGGATCAAATAAAAAAGACCTTCAGTCATCAGCAGATAGAACATTGATGCAACTCTCAGACTGGTGTGAAAGAAATAAGCTCATTATAAACACTCACAAAACTGTAGCCGCGAACTTTCACATATCCCATAAATAGCAACAGAATGATCAGTGAGTCACAAAATCTGTGCTGACACAACATGGAAACCCACTGCCGTTGGGTTGGTTCCCAGCTCAGCCCCTGCAACTACATGATGTTCTGGCTCTGTCATTTGCAGTGCGACCTGCAGAGGGCCTTTGCATACACCAGACCACAGTACATGGGACATGTAAGTCAGCAAGAGAGATCGCTCATACCATGAACCTTTTGCTACATCTGCCATTGTCATGGGCAGCCAATCAGCAAGAAGTGTACCTCTTCTGTGAGGGTACTTAGGACTGCATCCATGATGATCATGGCAGTTACAACACAGCCAGCTGAGAGAGGAAGTCTGCTCTGCATCCAAAACTGCCAACTACAAGGGACCTCAGAATTGGCTTGCGGGCGTGGTGGTGTTCCATCAGACTCACTTGGCAAGACTGTAGAAACCGTGAACTTGTGCAGACCATAATTTAAGTGTCAATCTGTTCCAATGTGCTCTGCTCAATGAGAGTGAGGACTTAAACATTTGACAGCCAACTAGTAGAGAATGAACTCTAAAGAGTCACAGAGTTGAATAAAGACTATTTGTGTTGAATTCATTGTGCTCTTAAATATAGGGTATGAACAACAAACTCTTGTCTTTCTAGTAGAAGTGTTCAAAGATCAGGACACTTCAATGGCCTACACTTGAAAATAAACAACAAAAGATTAAATCAACTGATGATGTAAATTTTTTGGGAGTACGTCTTCAGGATAATCACAAATGGAACACACATATTCAGTCTTTAACAGGTAAACTATAATCTACTTGCTATATGCTGTGGATGCTGAACTTGAGCTGTAATATAGAAACAGTGCTGCAGGCATGTGATGCACATTTACAATCTGCAATCAGATATGGAATCATATTCTGGGAAAATTCAACATGTAGCCAAGCTGTATTCAAAACACAAAAACGAGCTGTTAGAATCATCTGCAACAAAGTAGACAAGATTCATGTCATTCTCTTTTTCCAAATGTTAAAAATCCTCATTGTTCCGTACATAAATACACGTGAAGCAATAGTCTTCACAGGAGAATGTTTAACAACTTTCATGCTTATAAACAAAATAGCTCTCTACATAATCATGAAACAAGAAATTGCTATAATATTCATACCTTTCATGTCAGAACATCTGCCTGTCAGGAAAGTGTCCTACTGTTAACGATTTTCTCAGCAAATGAAACGTAACGCAGTATCCTACTCCAGAGTAAAATTACCAGTCATAGTAAATACTACACTTATCTGAGAAACATAGAACAGCAAACATGTATAGTAAATTGTATAAATGTGATCACATGTATCAAGACAGAATGTGTGTAATCATGATTAACTTCTGTGTTGTCTTTATGTACAAATGTGTTCATATGTATGTCTTGACTAAATGAATTTTCTGTAGGAATCATTTGTAGGATATCAATTATGCATGAAATAAATGTTACTCAGATTGAATGTAAAATAATGGTTAATTTCTAAACAGATGGATCATTTATTTATTTATTTTGCAAGGGGGGGGGGGCCTTGATACACTATTAGAATGAAATACAGAGTCCACCAGAAAAATGTGCACACACTTTAAGGAATGAAAAGTATTACTTATGTGTTTATTTTACATTTAATAATTGATCACACATGTTGCACAACCTTCATTTTAGCACATGGTTACTTTAAATGTTCAAAATGTTCACTGTTGGCGGCTATTCACATAACAGAAGCACAAGTAGTCGCCGTAACTACGTCAGTCATTGTTACAGTGGAGATCACTGCACATGTTGCTGTAATCTCCTGGCGAAGTTCCTCCAGAGTGCACGGCTTACACCAATAGACATTACCGTTCACATTTCCCCACAAGTAAAAGTCCATAGGTGTTAGACCTGGTGACTGAAGACGAAACTCAATGGGCCCTCTTCATCCAATCCAATGCCTCGGAAAATTGTCATCCAGGAAAGCTCGTATGGCTAGGTTGTAGTGTGGTGGCACCCTATCCTATTGGTACAAGACCTCTTCATCAGCTCCATAAAGCACACATATACCTGGCAAAATTGATGTGCATAACATTTTCAAGTACACTTCTCCAGTAACAGTAGCATCAAAGAAAAAGGGTCCTAATAAACCCCCTAGATGATAGTCCAAACCACACACAAACCCCTGGTAGATTGACCACTTCATACACATAAAATGTGGATTTTCCAGTGCCCAGTACACACTGTTATGTCGATTCACAGTTCCATGAAGTTTAAATTGTGTGTCGTCACTCCACACTACCTTTGTCGCAAATTGTTTGTGATCAGTTACCATTTGCTGATACCATTCACAAAATTGCATTCGGCAATCAGGATCATCATCATTAATCACATGCAGTAATCGTGGAATATAAACTTTCCACTTTGCAGCTTTCAGAATTCTTCGTACACCGGTACTGCTAACCCCCATTTCAGGAGCACATTGTGTAGCAGACTTCTCTGGAAAATTAACAAATGTTTTCAACACAAGAGCCAATGAAGCAAGATTTGTAGCGATAGGCTGTCTTTCTGATCTTCTTTGTGAATATCACAAATCGTTTCCTGCAATTGTCAATGATGCTTTTAATTGTTAGGGGGGTTAGCGGTTCTGTTTCAAACTCCCGCCTCCACTGATGTTGCACTTCAATGACATTATCAAACTTGAAAAACAACTTCCCAATACATTTTCATTGGTCGAATGTCAAGCATACTCCAGTCATCTTGTTTTCTCAATACTGAGATGAAAGTACTAACATCTGTTGAGCCAAACTACAACACATTGTTAACTCAAATCATATGACAATATCTATATCTCGATAGAGTCTGACATTTTTCTGGAAGACTCTGTATTACCACATTTATCCCACAAAGTACACTGGCTAGATGATTATAAAACTACACTAATACAAATTAATTTGTATTGTCAAACTTATCATATGAAATGAAAATATTCATCTTGAATTGATTTGTACACAAATTTACTTGTAAATATGTTTGACCACACTCATGAAATGATTTTTATCATAAGTGTTTAATTATACAAAAAGTGGGAGGAAATTATTACAAAGGAGTGACAACCTGTACTAGCTATGCTTGTTGAAAGTAATGTCATACTATCCAATGAATTATACAGCACAAAACTATTGTTCTACAAGCTACAGAAATTGGAGTCATGCAGAATATGCACTGATTTTAAGCTAACTTTACTACCTCTTATATGACTAACTGATTATAGTGAAACTGTTTGCAATTTTATCAGGAATAACTACATTTCTCATCATTTCTGGATAACAAGATGACTATTGGAATTTTAAATACGTAATTTTCCTGCTGATGGCTTGTACGGGTAAAGTGTTGCTGTGTCATTTATATGAAAGAAATGTCATACACAAATAGCATTTACATTTTGAAGTGATTTACCTGAGATATTATGCTATGAATGCTAATTAATGAATTAACAAAATATTTGAGTTGCTTCCAATTAGAAATACTTTTAATTAGCATTTTATCTTCCAAACTTTGGCTCCACATGCACTAGATGCATCCCCAATTCTAGAACAAAACATATATGGTTGAGTTTTGCTACTTCAAACGTGAATAATTAAACTACATACTTGTACTATTTAATACTATACTTACCAGAGACATTTATGTTTCAATTATGTAGTGTTAGGAAATGTAAAGCTAATCATGCATCAATCATTTAGAACTTTATATATGTTCTGCTCTGACTGAACTGTTAGTAATGGAGACTGTGTGTTGTTTTAGAGAAAGCAAAGGATGTGAATGAAATTTGGGGGAAGTGGGACACTGTATGATGACACTTCAAGTACAAGTCTTTGATTATCTTGTGAATTCATGGAGTAGAAAAAAGGATATGTAAAAGACATTTATGTGAGAGAAATATTTGTTAATAATCTATGTAACAATACATATATTAAAACTATTCTTTATGTATCTTTGTAATAAGAGTAATAGAGTATAGGTTTTTACTACTTTGTTCCACAAACAGATACTGACACCTCAGCAATTTTGTATAACTTATCCCCTATTCTGGTGCATGCATACCATGGTGAAGTTTCACCCATAGTTGTTATGTGCGATACTTGGGCAGGGGTGGAGAGGGGGAGGGGGTGTATGTAATGTAGCAGATCAGGATAACATTTGATGAAAACTACAGTTCCAACCATAATGAGGAACGCGACACTACAGCACGAACCTATGTGAAGCTGGTATTTTAACAGTGTTTGCTCATGCAAAATTTTACCAGTGTGCGAGAAATGTGGTGCCCTATAGCCTTTTGACGTACAAGGATAGTAATTAAAACTATACCAAATGTATTACCTTTGCACATATAAACTGAACTGTTTAAGTATGTTTAAATTTTATAATTACTCATTAAACATCACGAGGAATAAAATAAAATGAAGGAAAAATGAAAAGGATGGTGGCAGCATTGGGAATCGAACACTAATCGATGAATTGATATTCCATGCACTTAACCAGCAGCCTACAGGAATAATATAGGTGTTGCTCTTCCAAAACGCCTCATACCATATGTTTAGAGAATAAGAAAAGTATTGCTCCTGCAATAGTGTCCCCAGTTGGTCAAGGAAGAATGCTGACCCTGGGCATTGCGCACTGTACCATCATCCTCTCAAAGATCTTGAACAATCCACAACATGAAGAAAGTACCCGGGAGGAGATGATGGGGAACTCCTGCACCTTGAGGCCCAGCTTCAGCTTCACTTGCGTGCTGTGGGGACCATGTCTCCCCCCTCCTGCCCCCCAATTCAGTGTGGCCAATGTGAAGTTGATATCCATGATGCAGGTCAAGGATGGCATGCCTGATAGACGGTGTGTTGTACTTCGTTGCCTTCTCCTTGTAGCACCAGTCAAGCCAAAGGTGGTTGCTGACTATCTCGGCATTGACTATGCAAGCTTGGCAGTCTTTGACAATAGTGATGTCAGGCTTATGAAACCCTTCCGGTGTATGAAGGTGGAGCTCCACTGACACGGCAAAGCCCCTTTGTGTGAGTTCATGTGCGAGATACTTCATGACATCATCTTGACATTTCACACGGACCCGCGCATTAGTCCGCAAGCCTGGATAACATGGTTGGCAGTCTTGATGGCTTTGCAGTCTGCACAACACTAGGGTGTCGGCCATCCACCCCCGACTACACCTTGCCTTGGATGCAAGGCATTTATGTGGGCGCCGATGGTGTTGTAGTCGTGCCGAGACAGGAGTTGACTCGTGTCAGCAACCCACTAGTGCTGCTTATGGATGGCAGCAGGCTCTGAGAGGGCCACTGCATCGAAGGTGATGTGTAGGCGAGCTGCCCTCATATCCCCAACCTGATCTGACATCTTGAGGAGGTGGCCTTCCCACATCAAGTGCTGCTTGAGAGATGCTTCTCATCCTGGCCTGCATCATCCACAGTTGGCCTCATCTTCTGCAGTGTCAGGAGGTGACATCACCAGAGGGTAGGACCCATCCAGCGGGCAGATGGAATGCAGAGTCCCTCATGGGTCACAGGAGTGTGGAAGTAGCCCAAGGGGTTGTCTCCTAGGAGGCAGGACCATCTCCTAATGGCTGCTTGCATCACAATATCTGCACTGTTCAGGGCACTGATCTGAGTGTGGCTGAGGGCCAGCCCATGATACAGGCCTGGCAGCAGCACTTGTCATCCACCTTCAACTTCTTCTTGTGGCCCAAGGCCACTAAGCTGAGGGTGAAACACTTCGCGCTTTGATATGCAGCCCCAGATGGGTGAGGGCTGTTGCGGCTTTATCGATGAGGGACTGTAGGCTTCTCTTCATTGATGTGAACAGCAGAACATCATCAGCAAAGGTCACAGAATTCACTTTGCGACCTAAAATCTGGGCTTCTATGTGGGATTTAAGCGCCTGCCTTTCGCTCAGCCAGTCCCCAACCAGTTGCCGCGCTTTTACCGTTGTGTCCCGCCCTCTCTCCATCTCCACACCCTTCATCTCCTTTCCCAGCGCAACTTCCACCGTCTACCCCCCCCCCCCTCCCCCCGGGTGATGACCTTCGCCCTGACATCTACCCTTCCTACCAACTCTAACCCCATCTTCCAGCCACCTCCTCAGGGCTCCCTCCCCTCCCCCTTCCTCCTCCTGAGCGGCTTCCCCCTCCTACTCCCACTCCCTCTCTTGTGCCTCCTTTCAGTGTCTCTGCATTTCCTCCTGCCCTGTCTTCCCTCTTCATCTCCCAACCCACGTGTCTCCCGCCTATTTGTGTACCCACTGATGCCCCTCCTCTCTTCATCCTGCCGCTTCCCCTGCTGCCCCTTGCTCTCCCCTCCTTTTCCATCCTCTCTGCCCTTTCCCTCGGCAGGTCCCTCCTGGCAGTTTTGTTCTTTGTCGTGTGTGTTCCAAGTGGGTTTTAAGTGTGTTGTTCCAGAGTGTTTTTACTACTGTGGCTGACTTTTAACGTGTGCATGTCCCTTCAGTGCCTTCTCCGAGTTTTGAAGAATTGCCAACTGTGTAAACTGTCCTCCATCAATGTCTCCATGTTAGTCTTTTTTTTTACCTCCATTTTCTCCCGTTATTCTGTTTTAAGTTCCCCTTTATCACCTTGTGTAGGTAACATTTTATTCTTATTTTAAGTTGTCATACCACTCGGCTGAAGAGTGGCGGATTGTACCGCTGACAGCCCTCCCCTGCCCATATGGGGCAGGGGAATGAAATCACAATAAAGAAAAAAAAGCTCAGCCAGTCAGTCTAATCTTGCGTGCGTCTCTGGACATATCGCCACGCCTTAGACAGTGGACGTGGTTCTCTAGTTAGGTTTTCTTGTGACTCTGTAGTTTCGTTGTTGTTGTTGTAAGGTCCTTCGTTGGTCGTGTACATCTTCTCCCGTTTGTGTTGTTGTTCGCGGGCCGCTCCATGGGTCCCGCCACGCTTTCTGTCACGTCAACCCCGTGACCGTTCCGGTCGCAGTTACAACAATTATTTTATGTGTGTATAGGTCTCCTGTTAGCAACACAAGTGGTTTTTTTTTTAAAAAAAACGCGACCTTGCTGTAGGCAAACTCAAGACAACTGGGAAAACAGTGGTACTGTGTGGAGATTTTAATATTGATTTTTTGAACCGTAGCCCTCACAGTGAAAAGTTCTTAAATATTATAAAAGCCTACAATCTTTGTCTGACTGTTAGCTCTCCAACACATGTAACAAAAACTAGTGTCACTCCCCTTGCTCAGATATGTGTAAACATGGACAAATGTACATCAGAAAACTTTGATACCGGCTATAGTGACCATCTTTCGCAATTACTAATCGACCAGTGTACAAAATATTATCCATATAAGGATTTATAGTCAGAAAAATATTGAATACTTCCAGTATGTAATCAGCAAACAATCTTGCAGAGAGGTAAATGGTACCTCTATTACCAACGAAAAGATGGAAAATGTTTTGAACATTTTCAAGCATAACTTTGACATAGCTTTTCCACAAAGGAAAGTGATTCTCAGAAGCACAGATAGATTCAAAAACTGGATTATATCAGGCAATAGAGTATCTTGTAAAAGGAAGTGGGAACTTTTTTTGCAGTCAAAAACTGAGAGCAGTCCAGAATTTCTTAATTATTTCAAAAAACACAAGCTAGTTTTGAAACGCGTCATAAAGAGGTAAAATTAAGGAAAATGACAAATATATTATGAAATCATCGAAATTAAGTACATGTGGAAAACTGTGCATGAAATTACTGGGAAGAAGGCTACTCACAAAAATATTGTGATATCACACGATAGCAAGAATGTCACCGACCCTAGGGCAGTTTGAACAGCTTCAGTTATCATTATGCAAATGTTGTTGGAAAATTAATGAAGGAAAAACTGGGTAATCCACCTAATATGGGAATAACTTTAATCTATTCAAATAAATATTATATCCATGTTCCTTAGTCCAATACGCCCAACAGAGCTCCTAAACACCATTAATTCGCCAAAGAGTAATTATTCAACTAGTATTGATGATATTTCAGATTATATTATAAAAATAACAGCAAGACAAGTAGTCTCTCCTTTATTAGACATATGCAATTATTTCTTATCATGTGGTGTCTTCCCACAACAACTGAAAATGACAAAAGTAACACCCCTATACAAAAAAAGGTGTTCAGCAATGTATGGGTAACTATAGGCCTATGTCTATACTGTCAGGGATTTCGAAAATTATTGAAAAAGTGCTTGTTTTACAACTAACTATATTCTCCGACAAGAATAATATTATTTTTGGAAGTCAACATGGTTTCAGATTACAGCAATCAACTGAAACAGCCACTTTCAATCTGAAAAACCATGTCTTAAATGCAGTGGACAACCACAGAAATATCTCAGGTTTATTCTTGGACCTAAAAAAAAGCTGAGGAAGCTTGAACGGTATGGTGTTAGATGTGTGCCAAATTAGTGGATTAAATCATACACACATCAAAAAAAGTTTTGGATCTCCTTGCTTCCGAGAGCTCCGGAACGTGTACAGAAAATTGGAATAGAGATTAACATAAACATCATTTCATGTCCATTATAGTTATGCCGTGGTGTGTTGGACCTTCCATCGAGCTACAGACCCCCTTGAAGATGTCTCCCGCAGACGGGGACGAAACGTTGGGAAGCAACACAGAATTCATCAACCAACCATGGCATAACAGCCCGGATAACTATAATGGACATGACATTTCCGGCCATGAAAGTCTACATTTTAATATAAACATCATTTCCGCCCTTTTTATTGCTCATGAAAACCACACAGTGTATGTTGTACCACTATACAGCGAGACCTTCAGAGGTGGTGGTCCAGATTGCTGTACACACCGATACCTCTAATACCCAGTAGCACATTCTCTTGTATTCATGTATGCCTGTATTTGTTGTAGCATACTATCCCCAAATTCATCAAGGCACTGTTGGTCCATATTGTCCCACTCCTTAACTGCGATTCACCATAGATCCCTCAGAGCGGTTGGGGGCCACGCCGTCCATAAACAGCCCTTTTCAATCTATCCCAGGCATGTTCGGTATGGTTTATGTCTGGATAACATGCTGGCCACTCTAGTCGAGCAATGTCGTTATCCTGAAGGAAGTCATTCACAAGATATGCACGATTGCACGATGGGGGCGCGAATTGTCATACACGAAGACGAATGTCTCGTCAATATGTCGCCGATATGGTTGCATTATCGGCTGGAGGATGGCATTCACGTGTCGTACAGCCATTGTGGCTCCTTCCATGATTACCAGCGGAGTACACAGGTCCCACATAATACCAGCCCAAAATAGCAGGGAACTTCCACCTTGCTGCACTCGCTGGACAGTGTGTCTAAGGCGTTCAGCCTGGATGGGTTGCCTCCAAACACGACTCCGACGATTGTCTGGTTGAAGGCATATGCGACACTTATCGGTGAAGAGAACGTGATGTCAATCCTGAGCGGTCCATTCGGCATGCTGCTGTGCCCATCTTTGGCGCGCTGTGTGGTGTTGTGGTTGCAAAGATGAACCTCGCCATGGAGGTCAGGAGTGAAGTTGCGCATCATACCGCCTATTGTACACAGTTTGAGTCGTAACACGACGCCCTGTGGCTGCACGAAAAGCATCATTCAGCATGGTGGTGCTGCTGTCAGGATTCCTCTGAACCATAAACCGTAGTAGCGGTCATCCACTGCAGTAGTAGCCCATGGGCAGCCTGAAAGAGGCATGTCAACGACAGTTCATGTCTCTCTGTATCTCCTCCATGTCCGAACAACATAGCTTTGGTTCACTCCGAGACGCCTGGACAATTCCCTTGTTGAGAGCCCTTCCTGGCACGAAGTAACAATGCGCACGCGATCGAACTGCGGTATTGACCGTCTAGGCATGGTTGAACTACAGACAACACGAACCGTGTGCCTCCTTCCTGGTGGAATGACTGGAACTGATGGAGTGTCGGACCCCCTCCGTCTAATAGGCGCTGCTCATGTAAGGTTGTTTACATCTTTGGGCGGGTTTAGTGACATCTCTGAACAATCAAAGGGACTGTGTCTGTGATAAAATATCCACAGTCAACTCCTATCTTCAGGAGTTCTGGGAACTGGGGTAATGTAAAACTTTTTTTGATGTACCAGTACGTATTTTGTGGTGCTGTAGATGTCAGAGGCAGTGGACCTCTCTCCGCTCCTCTGCCGTTTGAAAGGGCAACTGTTTCTGGGCTACGTGTCACGTTTGACACTCAAATCACTGTAAAGGTAAAGGAATGGTCATGCTCTCTTGAGTTGGCTCGTACTAGTGTTCATACAGTTATTTGAATATGAGGCTTAAATGTTTTTAAGTGTGCTATCTGTTATGCTTCAGTGTTGGGTGTGTTAGAGAAACGTTTTGATATTCCATATGATGGTCATTTTAATTAATTTTGTACAGGAGAGAAGTTTGGTAGCCCCAGGTTTGTGTGAACTCGAACTATCATACTGCATGTGCAGAGTGGTGAGTCTTAAACATTGTAAGTTCGATTTCTTGTTAAATTTGTTTTCTTTTTTTAATATGGCAGTTTTCTGTAGGGAATTGTTAGTGAGACTAGGGCCGTTTTCAAATGACCAGTCTTTGTTTTTAACATCATGGCATTTGTCTGCCACGACGCTACGTGTTTGTGATCTCATAGCTTAATAGTGCTCACACGGTTTTTGTAGTGTGTGAAATTCTGTAATGAATGAACCCCAACATCCATAGTGAATAATTGCCACTAAGCTTGTTTTTTTATTTTATTTTATTTTATGTTTAACCAAATGATTGAAATTGCACACACTTCCAGTAATGGCGACTACTGACCTCTACTGTCGTTTTCTGCTTGTTGTTAATAGTAATTGGGGTAAAATAATTCGTTGCCCACGGTGCGAATGTGCATGTGTTATGTGTTCTTTGTGGTGATTCAGTTTAGAATACTAGCCTTTGTGATGCGAATCTAAAACCAAACCACGTTCCATACACCTTTGTAGCCCATTCAAAATAATGATTTGAGGGACCTCCGAGTAATAACCACTATAATCTATTCAAAATAATACTTTGAGGGACCTCTGAGTAATCATCATTCGTAATTATGTGCTATTACTTACCATTCGCACTTTTTAGTGTGATTTCTAATGCTGTTGGTGACGATGTCAAATTTCTGCTATACTTCTATAAATAAATCATCCATGTGCATTAAAAGGATTCGTTGTGTTTCCGTAACAGATTTGTTTTTACCTAATCCTCTCGTGTTCTTCTACATGTGGTTTCTTACTTCTGAGAAATACATAAACCCTATGAGGACTAATCTACAGTTAGAGAAATGAATGTAACAGAAAGATGGGGGTGCTATATAGACCAATGTACTCTCCAGTACATTTCATTTCCTGACATGCTAGCTTGTTTTTGTAATTATTGTGTTAAATAATTAACTGCCGATCTTGTCGGGCCATATCTGTTGCATTATCAGTAAATGATCCAAGCATGCTAGGCGGTGAATGTAGCGCACTGGAACTGCACGTAGTCATTCAAAAAAGAAAATTAGTTCCTCAAATCACTGCGCAGACGAATTACAAGGAAAGAAAAAGTAACGAGTGTATATTAATACCCCCTACTTTTCGATTCACACACTGTTTCACTATGAAGGGTGTCATCTACATCCACATCTACATGATTACTCTGCAATTCACATTTAAGTGCTTGGCAGAGGGTTCATCGAACCACAATCATACTATCTCTCTATCATTCCACTCCCGAACAGCGCGCGGGTAAAACGAACACCTAAACCTTTCTGTTCGAGCTCTGATTTCTCTTATTTTATTTTGATGATCATTGCTACCTATGTAGGTTGGGCTCAACAAAATATTTTCGCATTCGGAAGACAAAGTTGGTGACTGAAATTTCGTAAATAGATCTCGCCGCGACGAAAAACGTCTTTGCTTTAATGACTTCCATCCCAACTCTCCTATCATATCTGCCACACTCTCTCCCCTATTACGTGATAATACAAAACGAGCTGCCCTTTTTTGCACCCTATCGATGTCCCCCGTCAATCCCACCTGGTAAGGATCCCACGCCGCGCAGCAATATTCTAACAGAGGACCAGCGAGTGTAGTGTAAGCTGTCTCTTTAGTGGACTTGTTGCATCTTCTAAGTGTCCTGCCAATGAAACGCAACCTTTGGCTCGCCTTCCCCACAATATTATCTATGTGGTCTTTCCAACTGAAGTTGTTCGTAATTTTAACACCCAGGTACTTAGTTGAGTTGACAGCCTTGAAATTGTACTATTTATCGAGTAATCGAATTCCAACGGATTTCTTTTGGAACTCATGTGGATCACCTCACACTTTTCGTTATTTAGCGTCAACTGCCACCTGCCACACAATACAGCAATCTTTTCGAAATCGCTTTGCAACTGATACTGGTCTTCGGATGATCTTACTAGACGGTAAATTACAGCATCATCTGCGAACAACCTAAGAGAACTGCTCAGATTGTCACCCAGGTCATTTATATAGATCAAGAACAGCAGAGGTCCCAGGACGCTTCCCTGGGGAGCACCTGATATCACTTCAGTTTTACTCGATGATTTGCCGTCTATTACTACGAGCTGCGACCTTCCTGACAGGAAATCACGAATCCAGTCGCACAACTGAGACGATACCCCGTAGGCCCGCAGCGTGATTAGAAGTCGCTTGTGAGGAACGGTGTCAAAAGCTTTCCGGAAATCTAGAAATACGGAATCAACTTGAGATCCCCTGTCGATAGCGGCCATTACTTCGTGCGAATAAAGAGCTAGCTGCGTTGCACAAGAACGATGTTTTCTGAAACCATGCTGATTACGTATCAATAGATCGTTCCCTTCAAGGTGATTCATAATGTTTGAATACAGTATGTGCTCCAAAACCCTACTGCAAACCGACGTCAATGATATAGGTCTGTAGTTCGATGGATTACTCCTACTACCCTTCTTAAACACTGGTGCGACTTGCGCAATTTTCCAATCTGTAGGTACAGATCTATCGGTGAGCGAGCGGTTGCATATGATTGATAAGTAGGGAACTATTGTATCAGCGTAATCTGAAAGGAACCTAATCGGTATACAATCTGGACCTGAAGACTTGCCCGTATCACGCGATTTGAGTTGCTTCGCAACCCCTAAGGTATCTACTTCTAAGAAACTCATGCTAGCAGCTGTCCATTGCTGTTGTATCTTGTACGTAGGTAAGCTGTCCCACAGCTGTTGTGACAGGTCCTTGATACACTGCATTCTGGCACTAGAACTGGTCCCACAACTTGCACTGGAGACAGGTCTGGGATCATGCTGGCCACAGGAGTACCTCAACATTACAAAGATACGTGCTACTTGTGAACAACACCTGTTGAGAAACGACACATCTCATATGAAACGTAACACATGAGAATGCAGGATGTCCAAGACCTACCGTCTTGTGATTGTAGTCACCTGAATCACTACAGCCGTGACCTCAAGTCATACCCAATGGATCCACACACCATGTCGCCAGAAGGGCCTCTCCAAAAAATTGGGAGAATGCAATATCTCCCACGTCGCCACCATACTCAGTGATGATGGCCATTTGGGGTACTGAAGAGCCATGATTCATCCCTGAACAAAATGCGATGCCATTTATCAACTGTCCATGCTTCCTGGTCATGGCACCATTCCAGAAGCAGCCGTGTGTATTGTTGTGGTAATGGCAGCCTGCACATGGGAAGGAACTTGCCTAATCTGACTGATGTTAGTTTTCGACCAATGGTGCAGGATTACGTGGTCTGATCCAAGGAGTCCATTACTTGCTCTCAGAGGGCAGGCACAAATGTGAAGGATTTACGATGTGCTTGGTGCACAATACAGGAAACCTCCCATGTGGTGGGCACATGTGGTCGATGTGGAACACAACAGGTATGCCTTTCTCCACATTCATGTGGCATCCAATATCGTGTCACTCACACGTCCAAAAATGTCCCACAAATCTGAATACTGCACTATTCGACCAGCTGACCAAATGGAGACCCACAATAAGGTCCCATTTCAAACACTGTCAGGTGCTGATAACGTTCTTTCAGACGAGTACATGGCATCCCATTAGTTTTTACAGTAATCAGAGAACGCATGACACTGTTTGCAATCCTTACATACAGGATAATGGAATGGAGTCAAATTAAATCGGGTGATGCTGAGGGTACTAGATTAGGAAATGAGACGCTTAAAGTAGTGAATGAGTTTTGCTATTTGGGGAGCAAAATAACTGATGATGGTCGAAGTAGAGAGGATATAAAATGTAGACTGGCAATGGCAAGGAAAGCGTTTCTGAAGAAGAGAAATTTAACATCGAGTATAGATTTAAGTGTCAGGAAGTCGTTTCTGAAAGTACACTCCTGGAAATGGAAAAAAGAACACATTGACACCGGCGTGTCAGACCCACCATACTTGCTCCGGACACTGCGAGAGGGCTGTACAAGCAATGATCACACGCACGGCACAGCGGACACACCAGGAACCGCGGTGTTGGCCGTCGAATGGCGCTAGCTGCGCAGCATTTGTGCAGCGCCGCCGTCAGTGTCAGCCAGTTTGCCGTGGCATACGGAGCTCCATCGCAGTCTTTAACACTGGTAGCATGCCGCGACAGCGTGGACGTGAACCGTATGCGCAGTTGACGGACTTTGAGCGAGGGCGTATAGTGGGTATGCGGGAGGCCGGGTGGACGTACCGCCGAATTGCTCAACACGTGGGGCGTGAGGTCTCCACAGTACATCGATGTTGTCGCCAGTGGTCGGCGGAAGGTGCACGTGCCCGTCGACCTGGGACCGGGCCGCAGCGACGCACGGATGCACGCCAAGACCGTAGGATCCTACGCAGTGCCGTAGGGGACCGCACCGCCACTTCCCAGCAAATTAGGGACACTGTTGCTCCTGGGGTATCGGCGAGGACCATTCGCAACCGTCTCCATGAAGCTGGGCTACGGTCCCGCACACCGTTAGGCCGTCTTCCGCTCACGCCCCAACATCGTGCAGCCCGCCTCCAGTGGTGTCGCGACAGGCGTGAATGGAGGGACGAATGGAGACGTGTCGTCTTCAGCGATGAGAGTCGCTTCTGCCTTGGTGCCAATGATGGTCGTATGCGTGTTTGGCGCCGTGCAGGTGAGCGCCACAATCAGGACTGTATACGACCGAGGCACACAGGGCCAACACCCGGCGTCATGGTGTGGGGAGCGATCTCCTACACCGGCCGTACACCACTGGTGATCGTCGAGGGGACACTGAATAGTGCACGGTACATCCAAACCGTCATCGAACCCATCGTTCTACCATTCCTAGACCGGCAAGGGAACTTGCTGTTCCAACAGGACAATGCACGTCCGCATGTATCCCGTGCCACCCAACGTGCTCTAGAAGGTGTAAGTCAACTACCCTGGCCAGCAAGATCTCCGGATATGTCCCCCATTGAGCATGTTTGGGACTCGATGAAGTGTCATCTCACGCGGTCTGCACGTCCAGCACGAACGCTGGTCCAACTGAGGCACCAGGTGGAAATGGCATGGCAAGCCGTTCCACAGGACTACATCCAGCATCTCTACGATCGTTTCCATGGGAGAATAGCAGCCTGCATTGCTGCGAAAGGTGGATATACACTGTACTAGTGCCGACATTGTGCATGCTCTGTTGCCTGTGTCTATGTGCCTGTGGTTCTGTAAGTGTGATCATATGATGTATCTGACCCCAGGAATGTGTCAATAAAGTTTCCCCTTCCTGGGACAATGAATTCACAGTGTTCTTATTTCAATTCCCAGGAGTGTATTTGTATGGAGTGTACCTATGTATGGAAGTGAAACGTGGACGATAAATAGTTTAGACAAAAAGAGAATAGAAGCTTTCGAAATGTGGTGCTACCGAAGAATGCTGAAGATTAGATGGGTGGATCACATAACTAATGAGGAGGTATTGAATGGAATTAGGGAGAATAGAAATTTGTGGCACACCTTGACTAGAAGAAGGAATCGGTTGGCAGGACATGTTCTGAGACATCAAGGGATCACCAGCTTAGTATTGGGGGCCAGTGTGGAGGGTAAAAATCATAGAGGGAGACCAAGAGATGAATACACCAAACAGATTCAGAAGGATGTAGGTTGCGGTAGGTACTGGGAGATGAAGAGGCTTGCACAGGATAGAGTAGCATGGAGAGCTGCATCAAACCAGCCTCTGGATTGAAGACCACACCATACAGGATGATTCAGATGCCCCTTCCGCTATCGTTTCATGCAACGTGTAATGTTACACCTGGCCTTCATAAACCACACGCGAGATTTACGTATTCTCCCGCTCGCTAAGTGCAAACTATCAGTCCTACAGAAAAAAGTGAGCAGGACCTTTTTGTAGGAAATTTTATGTAATTAAGTTTTGTACTGGGATACGTTTTCGCTAGTGGCCGTAATTTTCGAGTTATTCGAGAAAAATGTAGCAAAGTGACCTTCAAACGGATCATCATTCCCACACTCAGCCCCCACCGGTCACGATTTGTAGTATGTTCTTCTATTCCCATTCCCGATATTCGACCTGTTTTGTGTCTGTTGATTGACCTATTACGACACCAGCGTGCCCGACTACTTCGTTAACATTATTAATTTAAACGTGCCTGTGAAGGTAATGAACGAAAAACAACTTTTGTAAACCATACTCTAAAACCGATTTTGTTGACAATTCGATACAAGCATAACTCTTACAAGCACAGTAATTTCATAGTCAGAAAGCATGGCGAATAAAACGATATAATTTCTCTTTTTTATGTTGTTAAAATTAAGGAAATTTTAGGTAATATTTACAGAAACGTCAGTTTTAGAATCTATAAGTGCTCAACTAAGCCGCTGGCATAATAAAGAGAGTCAAGGAAGACGAAAAAATGTCCAATATGCCAAATAATCTGTGCAGTCGCAAGTATTTGTATAGTGGTAGGAAGGACTGCCATGAGCAACATACTATAAATCCTGATCAGTGGGGTCAAGGCACAGTGTGGTAGTGGTGTTGCGTTTTTAGAACACTTTCCTATGTTTTTCTTGAATAACTCGAAAATAACAGCCTCTAGCGAAAACGTAGCTCAGTACAAAATTTAGCTGCCTTGAATTTCCTGTTCATTTTTTCTGTAGGACTAATAGTTTGCGTGTAGCGATGGAGAGAATATGAAAATCGCGTGTGGTTCATGAAGATTAGCTATAACATCGCGTGTTGCATAAAGCGACAGCGGTAGGGGCGACTGAATCGCCCTGTATCAGGTGTGAGCAAAAAATTTCCGTCTGAAGACATTGCTGGAGTGTATATACAAAGTAGCGCCACTCCGATGCGGGTACATAAGCAACGACGCGTAGACAAGGGATTAGCTGGGCATCCTTATCTTTCTGATGTGCACGTGACAAA
Organism: Schistocerca piceifrons; assembly: GCF_021461385.2. Taxonomy (NCBI): domain Eukaryota; kingdom Metazoa; phylum Arthropoda; class Insecta; order Orthoptera; family Acrididae; genus Schistocerca; species Schistocerca piceifrons. The sequence goes on from NC_060142.1 coordinate 58,392,875, forward strand.
TGTGGAAACGTGAACTCTGGTGACGTTACTACAAAATGCGTCAAAACAAGACAAGTGTGCTGTTATTCTTTTATTCGCTGCCAAAGGACATACACTGGTAGATCCCCATCGCAGAATTAAGAATGCGTATGGATAAGGCGAAATACCCTCAAGCTTCAAGAAGAATATAGTAATTCCAATCCCAAATAAAGCAGGTGTTGGCAGATGTGAAAATTACCGAACTGTCAGTTTAATAAGCCATGGCTGCAAAATACTAACACGAATTCTTTACAGACGAATGGAAAAACTGGTAGAAGCCGACCTCGGGGAAGATCAGTTTGGATTCTGTAGACATGTTGGAACACGTGAGGCAATAATTACCCTACGACTTATCTTAGAAGATAGATTAAGGAAAGACAAACCTACGTTTCTAGCATTTGTAGACTTAGAGAAAACTTTTGACAATGTTGACTAGAGTACTCTCTTTCAAATTCTGAAGGTGACAGGGGTAAAATACAGGGAGCGGACGGCTATTTACAATTTGTACAGAAACCCGATGGCAGTTATAAGACTCGAGGGCCTTGAAAGGGAAGCAGTGGTTGGGAAGGGAGTGAGACAGGGTTGCAGCCTCTTCCCGATGCTATTCAATCTGTATACTGAGCAAGCAGTAAAGGGAACAAATGAAAAATTCGGAGTAGGAATTAAAATCCATGGAGAAGAAATAAAAACTTTGAGGTTCGCCGATGACATTATAATTCTGTCAGAGACAGCAAAGGACCTGGAAGAGGGGCTGAACGGAATTGACAGTGTCTTGAAAGGAGGATATAAGACGAACATCAACAAAAGCAAAACGAGGATAATGGAGTGTAGTAGAATTAAATCGGGTGATGCTGAGGGTATTAGATTAGGAAATGAGACGCTTAAAGTAGTAAATGAGTTTTGCTATTTGGGGAGCAAAACAACTGATGATGTATGGATGTATGGAGTGTGGCCACGTATGGAAGTGAAATGTGGACGATAAATAGTTTGGACAAGAAGAGAATAGAAGCTTTCGAAATGTGGTGCTACCGAAGAATGCTGAAGATTAGATGGATGGATCACATAACTAATGAGAAGGTATTGAATGGAATTAGGGAGAATAGAAATTTGTGGCACACCTTGACTAGAAGAAGGAATCGGTTGGCAGGACATGTTCTGAGACATCAAGGGATCACCAGCTTAGTATTGGGGGCCAGTGTGGAGGGTAAAAATCATAGAGGGATACCAATAGATGAATACACGAAGCAAATTCAGAAGCATGTAGGTTGCAGTAGTTACTGGGAGATGAAGGAGCTTGCACAGGACAGAGTAGCATGGAGAGCTGCATCAAACCAGTCTCTGGACTGAAGACCGCAACAACATGAACATGGATCCACATGTCTGTCGGAAACCACCATTGCAGAATGGTGCGCGACAAGGGGTGCTGCAGTGTCATGATGACGGACGTCTCCATACCACAAATGTTGTAATATGGAGATTACACCAACTTAAGTGGGAGACACTCGAACACCTGCACTATATCATGATCTCATCCCAGGTCATTATCATCCCTTTGGCCTACTCGTAAAGTAAGGTCCGATCGGTCGCAAGATGGAAACCACTGTGAAAATCAAAAGTATTTTATTTGCAAAAGTTAGCTACGCCTTCCAGTTACTTCTCTACTTCTCGTAGCATTGTACCAACTTTCCAGAACCCTCGTCACAGAAGGAAGCCGCCTGTGGTCCCTGCCAATTCTCTACGCTGGCCTACAGCTCGCTGTCTTTGCCAGAACGTTGTCTTCATAGCTAGCGGTTCATGTGCTGTATTGTGGGTAATCAAACATTGCCAATCGAAAACTCTGCAGTAGCATCTTCATTGCTCCTTCAGAGTGCGGCCGAGAATTGTCATGCAGAATGAAGCGTATGACCGTTATGTGGGCTGCATGACATCAGGTGACACCAGGCCCTCATACTTGGGGGGAGACATTATTGTTTTAGGGATCTTTACGTGCTCACTGTGCGCTCAGAACTGAAAAGAACGACGTGATGCGATCAGCGTGCATTCTAGAGACACTGCCGAACGCGCCTGTGCAAAGCTTCATCGGATTTTCACTGTGGTTTCCATTTCGCACCCCATCGGACCTTACTTTCCGAATAGCCCTCTTAAAAAAGGCCTTTAAGGGTCGAGATTTCTGTCAGATGAGGATGTGCAGCAGGCAGTTATGGGCTTCTTCACGCAACAGGACATGGTGTTTTAATAAATGGGTATGGTCAACGTGGTGCATTGGTGGGATGATTGCCCCAATGTTCACAGTGATTTTTCCCGATTTGCGTACCGATTCTGGACTGTATGGCCTTTGAACAGAAACTTTTTGATCGTCCCTTATAGCACACCAGGCCTGATAACAACACTAAACACCAACAACAGTAATGCACTCAGGTGGCTGTTCTGTCACACAGAAATGCAACTCTCATTATTTACATACCCACCGACGTTGTGTTTGCATTGTCATCCAACCATGTCTTCTGTGTGGTTCATTTTCTTTTGTCATGCAGTGTACATTGCGTTGACAATTTTGTACGACAACGAGTACCCGGTTCTATTTGGACGCTAAGGAAAGAACTCTGCTGGTTAACGAAGAAGCTTGCGCTTGTTTTATAGACCGGCAGAAGGCCTTCGACAGAGTCAATTGGAATATATTGATGAACATCCTTAAGGAAATAGGAATCAACTGGAGAGATCGGAGACTTATAAGGAACTTGTACCTGGGACTAAGGGTAAAGGTACGATTGAACTATGGAGAAACGAACAGTGTAGAAATAGGATGTTGTCTGTCGCCAAGTCTCTTCAACCTGCATGGAGAAATGTTTGCGAGAGAAGCGCTGAAAGGATGCGGAAGCTTCAAAGTAGGAGGACGTCTCATCAACACCATCAAGTATGCAGACGACCTGGTAGTACTCGTCAAAAATCCGAGGTAGCTGCAACACATGATGAACAATTTGGTGGAAACGGGAAGAAAATACGGCATGGAAATCAACATCGAAAAATCAAAAGTGATGGGCATATCAAAACGTGAGAAACACTTGAAGTAACTGTTGACAATCGGGAACTGGAAAATGTGAATCAGTTCAAGTACCTGGGAAGTTTTATCACAAAGAATGCCCACTGAACCAACGAAATTAGAGCAAGAATCGCCATGGCCAAAGCTGCTTTCAACAAGAAGAGGACTCCGCTGACCAGCAAGTTGAGTTTGGCATTGAGGAAAAAACTGATAAAGTGCTACATTTGGAGCATTGCACTGTATGGAGCAGAGACATGGACCATGAGAAAGAAAAAATACTTAGAGAGCTTTGAAATGTGGTGCTGGTGTGGTGCTGGAGGAGAATGGAAAAGATCAAGTGGACAGATCGCATAAAAAAATGACGATGTACTGCGAAGAGTAGGAGAGAAGAGAAGTATTCTGCGTACAATTCTTCAGAGAAAGGCCAACTGGATTGGACATGTACTTAGACACGAGGGACTCGTACATGATGTCATCGAAGGGAAACGTAGGACGAGGAAGAAGAAGAATTCAACATCTGGAGGACATGAAAGATGGAAGGAGATACAACAGACTGAAGGAAGAAGCTGAAGACAGGGAAGAGTGGAATGAGAAATTCTCTGTACAAAGACATGGACCTGCCACTAGGCAGAATACCACATAATAATAATAAGGGAAGAAACATTATTCCCGGCTGCCAGGCTGATAGTGGCGAGGCCTGACCCAGCCTTTTGTCGCCGGGCAGTTGGCATCAAGTGTTCCGTGGCCCGGCCCGCCCAGCCCCGCTCTGCGTCAGGCAACCCGCCAAACTGCCTACCGTCGCGTGAAAATTTAACTGGCGGTACCCTGGCAGTCGGCACCGTCTGCGGGCGGCCGTAGATGCGGACGATATGTCCCGCGCGTGAAATACTGGCGCCAGCGCGCGCCACCTGTTCAGCACGCAGCCGCGGCTCGTCTAAAATAAGGCGTCCTCACACAGGACGTGGAAGTGTTTGCGGACGTGGAGCTGGTCGAGTTTTGTGACAACATGTAATTTCCACGATTCAGCGCATACTGTAGCATAATAGACAGATTTAGATAGGTCATACTGCAACTTCATGGAGAGGAACGTGGCCAATGGGATGTAAGGTCATGTTCTAAGTCGCAAGCAGGACTTGGGAAACTCCATATTTGATTTCGTCGTCTTCAATTGAGACCCATATTTGGTGGCTTTTGTAATATAACTTACGTACTGTTGATATAAACGACGGAGAAAAATGTTAGCGCCAAAAAATAGTTAATGTAAAACAAAGAAATTTTGCGACTACATTTGCATAGGTATCATATTTAATGATACCTATTCAAAGGAAACAAAAGAAAAATTCGGAGTAGGTATTAAAATCCATGGAGAAGAAATAAAAACTTTGAGGTTCGCCGATGACATTGTAATTCTGTCAGAGACAGCAAAGGACTTGGAAGAGCAGTTGAATGGAATGGATAGCGTCTTGAAAGGAGGATATAAGATGAACATCAACAAAAGCAAAACGAGGATAATGGAATGTAGTCGAATTAAGTCGGGTGATGCTGAGGGAATTAGATTAGGAAATGAGACACTTAAAGGAGTTTTGCTCTTTGGGTAGCAAAATAACTGATGATGGTCGAAGTAGAGAGGATATAAAATGTAGACTGGCAATGGCAAGGAAAGCATTTCTGAAGAAGAGAAATTTGTTAACATCGAGTATAGATTTAAGTGTCAGGAAGTCGTTTCTGAAAGTATTTGTATGGAGTGTGGCCTTGTATGGAAGTGAAACATGGTCGATAAATAGTTCGGACAGGAAGGGAATAGAAGCTTTCGAAATGTGGTGCTACAGAAGAATGCTGAAGATTAGATGGGTAGATCACATAACTAATGAGGAGGTATTGAATAGGATTGGGGAGAAGAGACGTTTGTGGCACAACTTGACCAGAAGAAGGGATCGGTTGGTAGGACATTTTCTGAGGCATCAAGGGATCACCAATTTAGTATTGGAGGGCAGCGTGGAGGGTAAAAATCGTAGAGGGAGACCAAGAGATGAATACACTAAGCAGATTCAGAAGGATGTAGGTTGCAGTAGGTACTGGGAGGTGAAGAAGCTTGCACAGGATAGAGTAGCATGGAGAGCTGCATCAAACCAGTCTCAGAACTGAAGACCACAACAACAACAACATATTTAAGTGTGTAACAATGCAAGTTCACAGATTAATATAAGTACGAGATGAGCCATTGCAGACGTGAAACGCCGGTTTAGGCCGGCCGAAATGGCCGTGCGGTTCTAGGCGCTTCAGTCTGGAACCGCGAGACCACTACGGTCGCAGGTTCGAATCCTGCCTCGGGCATGGATGTGTGTGATGTCCTTAGGTTAGTAAGGTTTAACTAGTTCTAAGTTCTAGGGGACTAATGACCTCAGAAGTTGAGTCCCATAGTGCTCAGAGCCATTTGAACCATTTGCCAGTTTAGCTGCCAGAATGCAAGCATGCAAACGTGCGTGCATTGTGTCGTTTTTCGTCCGATGATGTCCCATATGTACTCGACTGGAGACAGATCTGGTGATGGAACAGGCCACGGCAACATTTCGACACTCCATAGAGCATGTTGGGTTACAATAACGGTATGTGGAGTTGAGCGTTAGCCTACTGCAAAACGCCCCCTGGGATGCTGTTCATAAACGGCAGCACAGCATGTCGAATCACCAGACTGACGCACAGATTTTCAGTCAGGATGCGTGGGATGACAACGAGAGCGCTTCTGGTGTCACACGGAATCGTACTCCAGAACATAACTCCAGGTGTGTAGGTTCAGTGCGCCAAGCACACAGGCAGGTTGAGTGTAGGCGGCTCTCAACTGGTCTCTTTCTAAGCAACAAACGGCGGTCACTGGCGCAGAGGCAGTATCAGCTTTCATCAGAAAACGCAACAGAGCTCCACCCTGCTCTCCAATGAGCTCTCGCTTGACATCGCTGAAGTTGCAAATGACGGCAGTTTGGTGTCAGTGGGGTGCACGCTACAGGACGTCTGGCTCGGAGCTGTCCATAAGCTAACCGATTTGCAACAGTTAGTTGCGTCACTGTCTTAGGCCGGTATTACACTATCAAATTTCTTTGTCCAATATCTTGTCAAATATATTTGTCAAAGATTTTTGATGGTGTAATAGGGAACTTTGTCAAATGTCGTCCAATATTTGATCAAATCTAGGGCCTCGCTGTAGATTTGATCATAGAAGTCGCTCGTCTTCTGTTCACTGCAATGTGACATGTTACCACATGGAGCGCTAGCATCGCTGCAGCGTTCTGTCGTCTGTAGTGTTTTTATAAACATTGGCGATAAAAACAATTGGTGTGTGCCGACAACTACAAAATTAATAGAGATGTATGAAGCTGATGAGGCGCTTTACAATGCGAGGCATCCTGAATACAAAAAGAGATTAAGAAGATTGGATACCTGACCTGACCGAACCTAACCTAACCTAGCTTAACCTAACCCTCTCCTGTAGCAAGGAATCGGAGTATTACAGTGAGCCTGTCTTCTGCAGATGTAGCAGTTCTTAAGTGAATATTGTGCTTTGTGATATGAGGATACACTTCACTGAGCACATACAGAAATGTATGCTCATCCATTCTTAAGTAATTGATGTACGACTTGACGTGCTCCACTATAACCTCACGTAACAAGTTTTGTCGAATACTTTTATCGTGTCGTCGTAAAACCGACGGCTTCACCCAGGTATGCTTCCTTTTTTCCCCCCGCTTCTCTTCCGCATGTGCACACAGTGCAGTTGTGGTACATGCAACTGCTGCGGTTAATAACAAGTTGTTGTTGTCAGCCATCTTGAACTTTGACGAAAAATATGAAGACAGTGTAATATCCCTTCTAGCGCTACGTCAAAGATCTTTGTCAAATATATTTGACGGAATATTTGATCACATCTTTGATCAAATCTTTGACAAAGAAATTTGATAGTGTAATACCGACATTACCAACTGCTGCTCAAATTGCTGCTGAAGAAGCAGTACGATGCCCCAGAGCCATGCGCTGAACGCAATGATCTTCCCTCTCGGTACTGCCACGTGCCCGTCCGCAATCCGATCTTCTTGCGACCGTATATTCTCGTAGCTAGGGCTGACAGCAATCTTTACAGTGGCTACATTCCCGCCAATTCTTTCTGTAATATCGCAGAAGGAAAATCCAGCTTCTCGCAGTCCTATTACACTACCTCGCTCAAACTCAGTGAGGTTCTGATATTGGCGTCTTTGTCACCTTAAAGGCATTCTTGACTAACATAGACTCACCACGTCCAATCTCAAAGGTAACTAACACTCAAGACCTTACAGCGTGTATTTAAAGCAGATGTGACTTGCATCCTCATAGTGGCGCTACTGGCTCTACAAAAGTAGAGCCTGTGGCGTGAAATTTGAATAGACTTCATCTATCAGATATAGAAACACACATACCAACTGTCGTTTATGCCGCACAACTTCTTGGTGTTGCGATTTCTTTTCCTTCGGTGTATGCAGGACATTGAGGATCACTCGAGAACGTGTCGTTGTTGGCATGATTTTCTGTAATAAAATGAAGAGAAACGCTATATTAATGGTTTAAGAATTGTCCTGTTTGCTTGTTTTCGTATTATAACTTGTGCATTACGATAATACACCGTTGCAAGTCAATGGTACATTATCAAAAACGTGTGATTCTTGATACGATTTATTATAATTACACGTCAGTTAGTAATATATCAGCAAGTATAGCCTTGACATACAGACATGGTTGCATGTTGCAAAGTTCAACGTAGTGTAACGGATAGAGGTACAGAGATACGAAGTCAGGTGCAGAAGGTCTGGATCATGCTACGCATAAATACTCTTTAGTTCACCTTCACGTTTTCTAAAACTTCCTGGGACTTCCTTATTAATTTAATGAAAGTACAGGATGTTCCATTTACCTGATGACCGTATGCACAGCACAACAGATGTCGGGCAGCGAGCGATCCATTGCCTGGCGCCTCAGATGCCATGTCTCCCATGTACTACTACAGTACTAAATTTAAAATTCATGAAAATACGTTTTCTACTCACCCATGTCATGCAAGGAGATTCTGGAACTGCCTGTCATTGTTTTCCACGCATTTCTGACATCTTCTCAAGAAGTAGAGTTAAATGATTCGAGGATATTGTTCTTGAGATTCCGTAATGTGTGCGTACTTTTTGAGTACACTTTATCCTTCAGCGCTCTCGACAAGTAGAAATCGCGTAGGGTTAAGACAGAACTTCGAGAAGGCCAGATGTTGTTAATGACTCTGTCATAGGACACATCGTGAACTGCGTGCAAAGAAACACTGTCTGTATGAGCCCTTGCCGAGTCCTGTCGAAAGAAATCGAAGCTCCGATCTTTTTCACTTGGTTAATTGAAAACAGGTTGCGAAATGTTTTGCACATATCTTCCACTGTTAAGTGTGTCATTAAAAAAACTGGACCTATTATTCTAACCACTAACAGCGCAGCACACTCCAATTTTATCACCGTGAAGGAGTTTCCATGAAGCAGGATAGGTCTATTGGTGCTCTAGTGTCGACGTTTTGTAAATTAACATGCGCATACAAATGGAACCAAGCCTCGCCTGAAAACAGAATGAGGTAACGATCTGTTTTACCGTCATGCACTTGTTTCAAAAAGCATTCGCTAAAACTAACACTGCGCATACGATAACCAGGTTTAAGTTCTTGCACTACTGTTACTTTGTAGGGCCTTAGCCCTAGGAGCAATTCTTTGTACAGAGGTGATAAGATTCCCGTAAGCTGAGAAAGACGACCAAGAGACATTTTAGGGGATTTTTCGAGGCGGCATTGAATGTCATCGAGATGACCTTCTGTAATTTTCTTGTCATGAACTCGTCTCGTTTCGCGAAATTTATTCACCACTTTGTGAACTGCATCACGACTCGGAACCCGATCACCTGGAAACTTCAGTTCAAACAATCTCCGGAAAATACAAGCGGACTCTGTACGCACATACGAATAGTAAATAAACACTCGTTGTGGAACGGAATAATTCGGTCTTGCCATTGTTGCATTCGCAGACTTTACTTTCACACTCGTGATGTTTGTTTCATTGTTCGAATGACACTGGCCGAAAAGGCGCATAGTGCGGCATTATCAGGGAGACAAGGGACCCATTCGACTACCCGGCACGGCTCCGATGGCCGGCAAACACAACCGTGTGTGTAAGGTCATCAGATGAATGGAACGCATGAACGCTATCTGCGAAATGAGTCTGCTCAGTCTTGTGAACATACCAGAAAACATCAACGAACTGGAAGATCGGTGTCACTACCTGATCTGATGTCACTTCAATATTTATTTATTCATTGTCTAAAACGTTCTATAAGAGACAGTCAAATGAGAACGAGACAGATAGAAAAAATTAACTAAACCGTTTATTATTTCAAAGGTAATCACCATAACTGTTAGTGCATTTATTCCGCTGTGAGACAGGATGGTCAGTACCTTCATGGAAAAATGCTTGTGGTTACCTACGGAACCACGTCAGAAGCAAATCGACAGGCACGAATACCTTTCTTCAGGGCTCCAAAAATATAGGAGTCGCATGGGGGGAGATTGGGACAATATGGAGGATTTGGGCGGGGCCACATGTTGCCATGGTCGTTTCGACTATGCTGCAGTAGTTTCTGTGGGAGCCCCTTACACATTCTCTGTGGAGTCTTGATCTCCCCGCATGCGATCTCAACATTTTTGGAGCCCTGAAGACATTCGTGGTAGTCGATTCGCTTCGGATGAAGAGGTACATGTCTAGGTACAATAGTGATTCCGTAGGCAACCGCAAACATTTGTCTACGAAAGTACTGATCGTCTTGTGTTAACAGTTATGCCGATTACTTTTGAAATAATAAACAGTATACTTACTTTTTCCATCTGCTTCATTTTTCTTTGACTGTCCCTTATATTTTGAACGACCTTAGGGTTATGCTAATGATGAAATAATTTTTATCTTATGTGGAAGGCCATTGTAAATTTGTATCGCACTATTTGCAATGAAACTCTTGGAATCAGATGTCCTTACTGACTGGACATAGAAATTCCCTTTTTCCCTTGTAGCATGTAATCTTGGATGTTGAAGTTCTTGTTTATGTAAAATACAGAGAGAACAACATGACTAATGGCGTGTCGCAGGAGCCGTCAAGCCCGACGCCACACGGCAACACACCGCCGTCGGGCTGGTTGCCAGCCCAGCCCCTGCAACTACACGACGTTCTGACTCCGTCATTTGCAGCGCGACCTACAGGGGGCCTCCGCGTACACTGGACCACTGTACAGAAGGCGTGTAAATCAGCAGGAGCGGTCTCTCGTACCAACAGCCTTTTGCTGCATCCGCCAATAACATGGGCAGCCAATCAGGAAGAAGTTTACCTCCGCTGTGCGGGTGTTTAGGACCGCGTCCGCGACGATCACGGCAGTTACGACACAGCGAACCAAGAGGGGAAGTCTGCTATGGACCCAGCATCGCCGACCACACGCCGCCCTCACCGCCAAGGGACCTCGAAACCGGTCGCGGACCTGTTGGTATTCTGTCAGACTCACTTGGCAAGACTGTAGAAACTATGAACTCTTATAGACCGTAACTTAAGTGTTAATCTATTCCAATGTGCTCCGCTCGAGGAGAGCGAGGACTTAAACATTTGGTAATCAACTAGAGTGTGCGTCATTTATGACGGCGGCCGAGTTTAGGTTCGTTCTGCGCATCTGACGTCACAAAACACAGTCAGCCAATGAACAGAGAACGACGTTGCCAGAGCTCGACTGCAGTGCAGAGCACGGACGAGTGTCTTCAGTTTCAGAAACGTTCAGTCATAAATAAAGTAATTGAACAAAAGCAGTGTCTTGATAGCAGACTTTCTTTAATAGAAAGTTTGGAAAAAGCATTATTTATACCAATTGCTTCATATTCTATTAATTAATTAAACCAAACAAGCAATAAGCCTCCTAATTCAGGCGATAGCAAGAAAAGGTGTTTGTATCATTCTCACTAACCGCTTTTTCGCAATAAAGAACAGCGGTAATTGTTTATTTCCTATTGTACTTCGACGAAACGCGAGTAATTCATAGTCATACCAACAGTGTTTGTCGGTATTTTGCGTAATATTTTAAAGTCCTCTGGGAGATGTATCAATTGACGAGCAGTGGTAGTGTAGTGGTTAGAGTATATGGCTGCTAGGCGAGAGGTGCCGAGTTCAAACATTGCTCGGTGCTTACTATTTTCTTTGTTTAAAAACAATATCGAAGTGTCTTACTTCATGAATTTTATTCGTTTGAATGTAATTTTTTGAAATTTCTAGTGGCAACTAAAATCGACCATACGGAAAGTATACGCTATGGACTTTTACCTCTGCAAACTTGAAATTTCGTGCAATAGTTTACTACATCTAATGCTGCACAATAACTGCGTTGAACTTCGAAAGAAAATTAAGTCATTTACGGGGGGGGGGGGGGGGGGAGGTATTAGTCAAGAAGATGTGTAAAAATCAAATTTTTGGGCCAAATAGTTTTTGTGAAATCGAATGATAAACTGTGTCAAAGCAGTCGAAACACCATGTGTCTGCACAGGCGAGCAGTGCAATGATGACAAAATCGCGCACATCGCGGAATGCGGGGAGCACATCTCTGTAGCAGCGAAAGGGTTAATGCGGCCGTGGTGGCTTTACTTGATAAACTGCGCGCTCCCCCCTAAACGTAAGTTTGCGAACTATACTATGGCGCTGCTTCTCTTGGCGCGTACAACTGGCAACGCAGCAATCTCCCGCGTCTGGGCGGGCATGCGCGAACCGCCAAGATAAAAAAATTGAACTATAGTAGCGAACGAATCCTGACCGTGAAAGCCTTCCTTTCGTTGTTCCAAGAACCTGCGTTTAGTTGTGAATTTATTTCCCTGTTAGGGAAGAGTTACGAAGTTTGGTACTTGTTTCTCTTGACGGCCAACGAAGACCATTTGCGTTGACTGCAAAGTGTTCTTAAATATAGAGGACGAACTACATGCAGAAGTGTTTAAAGTTCAATATACTTCAACTAACATACGGACAAGGGAGCAAATGTGCGTTTTAATAGAGCTAATGTACGAATTTTACGTCTGTCCATCTTCGTAACCGAACTGTGTCATTTGCAAGCCAAGTACTACAGCCAACTGCTCCTTGAGAGCTCGCAGATCACGATGAGAAGCAACTTCCTTGTGGTGTATTAGCTCGAGGAGAAACACGTCTCGCTTGGGGGCCACTTAAGAGAGGCATAATATCCTCTCAAGAATCGTTTGCGTAGCCGCTGCAATCAAAGAAGCTCTCAGTGTGTTCGAGCGTGTCTGGCAGTCAATGCTCCGTCGCTGTCAGGCATGGGTGACGTGTGATAGTACAGACTTCTAGCGTCTGGAGAAACATTAAAGCTGTATTCATGTCGTGCACCATGTGTACCCATCGTGCCCAGTAAATGTTTCAAGTGAATCACTCTTGTCTCCTTTTCGCTCTTCGATCTCTGCTGCCACTTACGCCTGACGTTTCTGGTGATCGTTTGCTTTGCAGTTATCAATCCTTATGATGGGCCCCACCTCCCACAGAAATTTGGCGCAACTGGGACACAGTATCAAAAGTATCCGGACACCTGGCTGAAAATAATTTAAAGTTCGTGGCGCCATCCATCCATAATGCTGGAATTCAGTATCGTGTAAGCCGACCCTTAGCCCTGATGACAGCCTCCACTCTCGCAGGCATACGTTCAGTCAGGTGCTGGAAGGTTTGTTGGGGAATGGCAGCCCATTCTTCACGGAGTGCTGTACTGAGAAGAGGTATCGATGTCGGTCTGTGAGGCCTGGCACGAAGTCGGCGTTCCAAAACATCCCAAAGGTGTTCTGTAGGACTCAGGTCAGGACTCTGTGTAGGCCAGTCCATTATGGGGAACCACTCCGCCACAGGCCGTGCATTATGAACATGTGCTCAGACGTGTTGAAAGACGCAATCGCCATCCCCGAATTGCTCTTCAATAGTGGGAAGCAAGAAGGTGCTTAAAACATCAATGTAGATCTGTGGTGTGATAGTGCCACGCAAAACAACAAGGGGTACAAGCCCCCTCCATGAAAAACTCGACCACACCATAACATCACCGACTCCGAATTTTACCGTTGGCACTACAAGCGCTGGCAGATGACATTCACCGAGCATTCGCCATACCCACAGCCTGCAGTCGGGTCGCCACATTGTGTACCATGATTCGTCACACCACAAAACGTTTTTCCACTGTTCAATCGTCCTATGTGTACGCTCCTTACACCAAGCGAGGCGTCGTTTGGCATTTAACGGCGTGATGTGTGGCTTACGAGCAGCCGCTCGACCGTGAAATCCAAGTTTTCTCACTTCCCGCATAACTTTCGTAGTAATTTCAGTGGATCCTGTTTGGAATTTCTGTGTGATGATCTGGATAGATGTTGCCTATTACACATTACGACCCTCTTCAACTGTCAGCGGTCTCTGTCAGTCAACAGACAAGGTCGGCCTGTAAGCTTTTGTGCTGTACGTGTCCCTTCACGTTTCCGCTTCATTATCATATTGGAAACAGTGGATCTAGGGATGTTTTAGAGTGTGGAAATCTCTCGTACAGACGTATGACACAAGTAACGTCCAATCATCTGACCACGTTCGGAGTCCGCGAGTTCCGCAGAGCGCCCCATTCTGCTCTCTCACGATGTCTAATGACTACTGAGGTCGATGATATGGAGTACTTGGCAGTATGTGGCAGTAAAATGCACCTAATATGAAAAACGTATGTTTTTGGGGGTGTCCGGATACTCTTGATCATGTAGTGTATATGGTCATTCACCTAAAACTTCCATGACAAATATTTCGGAAATGGAGAGTGCTACTAATGTGCTGTTTTCAGAGAATGGATTAATAGCGAGGGGCTCGTATTGTTAGCCAATCAACAAATTGTAACAGTACTTAGAAAGTGTATTTTTTGTGCAGACATACACTTTTTAAATGGCGCAATGCCTATTGGCATCAACAAACTAAAAGCAGGGTAAATTAGAATGTCAATGGTATTTGTCGCAGGAATCAAGTGCGAGGGGTTTACGAGATATCGTATTTTGAAAATTCCCACACCAAAACCTGCACAGCACCTGCAGTAGCACACACTAAAGAACAATAAAAGTGCGTACGGTAGTTATGCGGATTCTGACCAGTAGCGAGACAATTGCCCATCACAGATAATCTTTAAAATGACCACCGGCAGCGGCAATAGTCGCTTCCAGTCTGGTATGCAACGACTTGCTAGCAGTTCAGCAGGGATGTCCGACCACGCTGCAGTAATACGTCGTTGCATATCATCGGGTGTAGTTGGTATGTTCTTATAGACAGCGTTTTTCAGCTTTCCTCACGGAAAAAAGTCTACAGCGATTTGGAAATAATTCCTGAAGACACGCTGTAGTATTTCGTGTTCAATGGGCTGGATAGCCATCATGCTGGTTCCACAGGTTCCTTATAGTCTGCAGAGGAAATACTTCTAGCATCCGTGAAAGATGGTCTGTTAAGAGGCTGCGGTACTTGTAAGTATTCAGTGTTCCGTCTACGAAAAACAGGCCTATGAGCTGATGGTTCACTATCCCACACCACACGTTTACACTCAATGGACGCTGACGTTCCACCTGACGAAGCCAATGGAGATTGTCCTCGGACCAATAGTGCATGTTTCGGTGGATTATCTGGCATTGATTGGTAAAGGAGGCTTCATTACTAAACAATATATACGGTACATATGGATTATTCTGTCTTAATGCTTACGCACAGAAGTTAACACGGTTCTCATAATTGTTTCCGTAGAGCTCTTGATGGAGAGAGGTGTGATGGGGATGGAACCTATGTCGTTGGAGAACGCGTAAGGCACTTGCCTAACTCGTGCCACTTCCTCGTGCGATTGCGCTCGGGTAACATACGGATCAACTGGAATAGCAGCGAGAACATTAATTTCCTCCTCTTCTGTCGTCACTTATTTCCTTCTGTTACTTTGTCTATGTGTTACGTTACCACTTTCACGTAACTGGTTGAAGAGATTGATAAATAATTGCCGAGGTGGTTGACGTCTATAGGGGTATCGTGCCGCATACACCGTACAAGAAGAAACTGCATTCTTCCTACAGTCTTCATATACCATGAGCATGTCGGCTTTTCTGCATTGGTAAATCCCATCGTCCACTCACGACCTACTGCTTGGACTGTCACACACTAACTGACCAGCAAGTCGCAATGCACTCTAAGAACACACGAGCACACTGTGAGCAAACATAACATCGTACCTAGCGTCGGCGTGGAAACTTTTACAATACGATATCTCATAAACGATTCGTGCTGGAATCTTGCTACAAAGCCACTGACATTCTAATTTGCCCTACTTTTACTTTGTTAATGTCAATAGGCATTGTTTTATTTAAAAAAGTGTATGTCTTCACAAAACATACATTTTCCAAGCATTATTACAGCCTGATTGTTGGCCAACAGTACGAGCCCCTGACTACCAATCCATTCTAAGCAAACTGGACATCAACAGCACTTCACATTTCCTCAGTGTACTTGGAGCAAGTTCTAGGTGATGCCGCGAATCGTCGATTATAATTGGGAAGTCACGTACTCGTTCTCCTTTTTAGACTGGTATTGCCTACTTGTACCCAAAACAGACTCAAGCAATGAGTCTTTGGTTATATGAGCAGCGGCGGAGGCTGGCGGGGGGCAGTCTCGGGCATACAGAGACGGCGAGTTCCGAGATGACGTCATAGGACAAGCAGGTGAGTTTCAAGTGAGCATACACAGCTCGTTTCTGACCTCTAATTTGTACTAACTAGCACAATATTTCATACTGAATTCAGTGGTAGCCCACAAACACACACTCTAATTTACTTTCCAAACTGCTCGTTTAATGGAAATGTTTAATTGAATGTTTTTGCTTCTACACTGAAGAGCCAAAGAGACTGGTACACCTGCGTAATATCGTGTAGGGCCCCCGCGGGCATTCAGAAGTGCCGCAACACGACGTAGCATGGACTCGACTAATGTCTGAAGTAGTGCTAGAGGGAACTGGCACCATGAATCCCGCAGGGCTGTCCATAAATCCGTAAGAGTACGAAGGGGTGGAGATCTCTTCTGAACAGCACGTTTCAAGGTGTCACGGATATACTCAATAACATTCATGTGTGGAGAGTCTGGTGGCCAGTGGAAGTGTTTAAACTCAGAAGAGTGGTCCTGGAGCCTCTCTGTAGCGATTCTGGATGTGCGGGTGTCGCATTATCCTGCTGGAATTGCCCAAGGCCGTAGGAATGCACAATGGACGTGAATGGATGCAGGTGATCAGACAGGATGATTACGTACATGTTATCTGTCAGAGTCGTATCTAGACGTATCAAGAGTCCCATGTCACTCCAACTGCACACGTTCCACACAATTACAGAGCCTCTACCAGCTTGAACAGTCCCCTGCTAACATGCAGGGTCCATGAATTCGTAAGGTTGTCTCCATATCCTTACACGTCCATCCGCTCAATACAATTTGAAACGAGACTCGTCCGAACTGGCAACATGCTTTCAATCATCAACGGTCCAGCGTCGGTGTTGACGGGGCCAGGCGAGACGTAAAGTTTTGTGTCGTGAAGTCATCAGGGGTACACGAACAGGCCTTCGGCTCCGAAAGACCATATTGAAGATGTTTCGTTAAATGGTTCCCACGCTGACACTTGTTGATGGCCCAGCATTTAAATCTGCAGCAGTTTTGGGGAGGGCTACACTTTTGTCACATTGAACGATTCTCTTCAGTCGTCGATGGTCTCGTTCTTGTAGGATCTTTTTCCGGCGGCAGTGATATCGGAGATTTGATGTTTTACCGGATTCCTGATTTTCCGTGAAATGGTCGTACAGGAAAATCCCCATCGCTACCTCGGAGATGCTATGTCCCATCCCTCGCGCGCCGACTATAACACCACGTTCAAACTCACTTAAATCTTGATAACCTGCCGTTGTAGCAGCAGTACCCGATCTAACAACTGCGCCAGACACTTGTTGCCTTATATAGGCGTTGCCAACCGCTGCACTGTATTCTGCCTGTTTACATATCTCGTATTTGAATACGCATGCATGTATCAGTTTCTTTGGCGCTTCAGTTTATTATTCAGTATGTTCACCTGTATACAAGTCGTGAGGATAGTGCAAAAGTTGCTTTCAGTAACTGTTGTCATATATTAAATTTTATGTGTGGATACCCATATTTTTTCACATGCGTAAGTGTAACTTTCGCCACGTTTACCGAAAATAAAAGTCATTGTTTAGGCGTGTGATATGTGTTTTATGAATGTAGGGCTCTCAACAGTGAGAGTGTTAGTACCCTGCCGTTGTACCTATACAACACTCTTGCTTCTGTCACATTTTCGTGACGTAAACTCTTGTAACATCGCGTTTTTGCAGATTTGACCAATCGTACTTCTTAGACGAGTTTGAATACAAAACTGCCTTTTTTGTGTCTACGTGGTATTTATTCACGAGACAAATAGCGGGGTAGAGATCGCTATTGAGCATGATACTAGCAGTTAAAATCTTTTATCCCGTGTATTGTTCATTTACTGTTGTTGGTTTGTCCGTAGCATGCAACAGGAAGGCAGCAGCGAATCAGGCGCGTATTCTGCGCATTGTGATGCGCTCCAGATAAAACGCTACGTGCCAGCCTATAAACATTTTCTTGAACGTAATTATACGTGTACTGTAACTGTGACTTAATTAATAAGGTCCGAGATCTGTAAAAATATAAAACCTCCCACTTCTTCAGTCCTCTGGTATTACCGAAAAAATGTCGGCCGAATTCTCCAAATATGTGTACGTGATGCCTGAAGCTGTTATAACATTAATTTACTAATACTGGTACTGCGGCCGGCCGAAGTGGCCGTGCGGTTAAAGGCGCTGCAGTCTGGAACCGCAAGACCGCTACGGTCGCAGGTTCGAATCCTGCCTCGGGCATGGAGGTTTGTGATGTCCTTAGGTTAGTTAGGTTTAACTAGTTCTAAGTTCTAGGGGACTAATGACCTCAGCAGTAGAGTCCCATAGTGCTCAGAGCCATTTGAACCATTTTGAACTGGTACTGCGTTCTGAACACACTACTGAAATGCATTTTTTCGTCACGATGCAGGCTAATTAAGTCGTCGCCTATGACACGGTTCTCTCGTTCACTATTTGATTACTTCGTGCTGTCATCAGACACCCTACACTACAGTCTTCGTCATTCTCTGTGGTACTTCATACACTGAGGTGACAAAAGCCATGGGATAGCGATATGCACATTTACAATGGCGGTAGTATCGCTTGCACAAGATATAAAAGTGTAGTGCATTGGAGGAGCTGTAATTTACATTCAGGAGATTTGTGTGCGAAAAGGTTTCCGATGTGATTAAGGCCTCACGACGGGAATTAACTGACTCTGAATGCTGAATCCCAGTTGGAGCTAGGCGGATGGTACATTCCATTTCGGAAATAGTTAGGAATTCAATATCTCGAGATTCACAGTGTCAAGAGTGTGCCAAGAATACCACATTTCAAGCATTACCTCTCATCGCGGACAACGCAGTGGCTGACGGCCCTTACTTAAGGTCCGTTAGCAGTGGCTCTGTGTAGAGTTGTCAGTGCTAATAGACAAGCAACACTGCGTGAAACAACCGCAGAAATCAATGTGGGACGTGCGACGAACGTATCATTCAGGAAGGTGTGGCGAAATTTGGCGTTAATGGGCTATGGCAGCAGACGACATCGGCTCCAGCACCTCTCCTGGGCTCGTGGCCTTGTAATCCTTGACACAATACTCGTTAAGGCCTGTGCTATGGTAAGTGAGCGGGATTCACCTTATGAGAAATGATTTTCGCATAGATATCGACCGCGTGTACCTGAATGGCGGCAAATCAGACTTACATTCACTCTGTAACAACAATGATCCGTCAAGTATGTTCGAAATGCAATCTCACGTCGGGATGGATCAATAGCAAACCAGAAGATGCTATCAGTGTGACAGTAATACGGTCACCAGCCTAATTAGGCATTAACTGAGTTTCTACCCTGTACAAGTTGGTATATATTCATGCAAAACAACAAGCTGTAACCCTGCATAATACAGTAGAATTTTAGAACCAGAAAATCTATTGAACTGATAGTTTCACGTTCTGTACTGATATGGAAAATCATACACTACACTATAAAGTTTACTACAAAACTTTATACTGTCTATTAATCTGATTAAAATCGGGCGTAGGTTACTCTAGAAATTGTACTTTCATGCCACACACAAAATGTCAATTTTGATAAAGATAAAACACTGATAAATTTTTGACTTTGATATTGACTTTAACTTTTGCTGGTCAAACTAATTTAGAACACTTCAGAATACAAATGAATGAAGGGGAGACCCTGAAACTATTATGATCGCCGTATTTAAAAAAAATGATTACTGAATTTATTATTCATTCAAGATTTCCAGTATATAAGTTACTACTCTTTTCATCTTATTTACTGCTCATTTGAATGCCTTTAAATCTGTCTCGAAATAATAGACTTCATTACTATATCAATACTAAAGTTATCTTTCGACTTCGTTAGACCTTCGTTATTCATTTACTGGTTCATTAACAAAACATTTCTTTAAACACCATTCTAATATAGCTAGTTCTGCAAATAATTATTATTAACACAATTTTTAATTTTCATTTCGGGACACTCGGACACCCTGTCTAGGTTAGTTGTGAGGATAATTGAATGATGGAAAAGGTCTGTTAAAATTTATGTTATTATTGCAACAAACAAACACAGTTCACTCTCTGACACATACGAATACAGTATTAAAAGTTTCAACCTGCTAGTATCGATGCGGCAGTTGGCGGGCGGCAAGACGGCGAAGCACAGAGTACAAATACAACCACAGCTATGGCTCTTGATGTATCGGCACTTTAATTCTTCTTAGGGTCGCAATACTTTTCCATTTAGTGCCTATGGAATTTTTCCATACTGTGTGGGCGTTGGAACGGCATATCCGAGGTTCAGTGAAGCTATGTCTTCCAGGAGAGCCTCCTCGCTCCAGAAGGTGTTGCTCAAACCAGTGCCAAACCCCAACTACTACTGTGCCCGTTGTGCCGTGCAGTGCCCGTGTGCATTTTCCCGCGCTCGCCTGCCATCCACCTTTTACCGCTCCCTGACAGACCGGGTATGCACCCGAGGTTTTGCATTCTACATATCCTAACACATTGCCTACGTATGGACCAGACGCACAGTTACAATTTTAAACATCTTACAACAGTTTCAACATTTGTTACATTTCAATTCTATTACAATATTACTTGACATTTGTCATAAACATTAATATTCACATTGAAACTTATTTACAGTTTTCTTAACATAATGGCATGAAACAAAAAGAAATGAAATCAGAACATCAATTACACAAGTTTATCGTAAAATCAGATGAAAAGAATTACTTATATGTGCAATAATACAGAGTCGTTGTTGTTACAGCCTGGCCAGAGGAGTCCAGACTTCGGCTGGTAAGACCTGATGGTAGGTATCGAGTGTGGCGCAGACGCCACGAAGTCATCGCCCCAAGTTGTCAACAAGGCAATGTGCAAGCTGCTGGTGGCTTCATAATGGTGTGGGCCGTGTTTACATGGAATGGACCGGGTTCTCTGGTTATGTCCGGCTACTTGGAGACCATTTACAGCCATTCGTGGATTCATGTTCCCAAACAACGATGAAAATCGCCCGACATGAATCCCATCGACCATTTATAGCACATAACCGAGTGGTCAGTTCGCCCACAAAATCCTGCACCGGCAACACTTTCGCTGTTACGCACGGCTATAGAGACAGTATGGATCAATATTTCCGTAAGGGACTTCCTACGACTTGATGAGTTGAATTGAAGCACAACACCTGGCAAACGAAGGTCCGGCACGATATTAGGAGGTATCCCACGTATAGCAAACAAAAGGAACTGGGAGCCCATAAACGGCTGCCAATAAAACAGAACAAAGCAGACAATGAAGTCTACTGGTAAGGCAATCTCTTTCGGACGGCCTATAACAAAGGCGACAGTTAGCCATAGCGTGGAAGTGAGCGGGGGAAAGGACTGATTCGTCACTCCCTGAGTAACCACTAGCGGGCATTCTTGTCAACTGACAACCGTATCTGCTCAAAGCCAAGTGTGAAAGAAATACGCAGGTATAAACGCTAAACTAGAAATTTAATAATAGTATTTGCATTTGGCAATGAAATACGCAACTGTTTCATGTTAAATCAGCATGGATTCCAGCAAAGCAATAAGACAGATTCGATATTTCTCGGCTTCCGAAAAGCATTTGATTCAGTACCACACAAACACTTCTGATCGAAAGTACGAAGGGGATGGGATGGAGTACGAGGGTGAGTCAAATGAAAACGTTAAATGTGCAATAACAAATCGAAATTTCACGCCGTTATCCTGTCAGTTGGTAAGCGTGCTGCAAACAGCGTGCAGAATGGCCTGTAGGTGGCAGCATAGTGCAGATGCACACATACCGTCGCAGTGTCAGTAAAAAGATGGCCGCCCCACTTGCGACTTGCACCAGGGAGGAACAGCACTCTGTTGTTCGGTTTTTGCGTAGTGAAGGTGTGAAACCTATTGAAATTCATCGACGAAAGAAGGTTCAGTACGGTGATGCATGTTTGTCACAGCAGCAAGTCTACGAATGGAGTGGGAAGTTCGCATATGGTGTGACTTCAGTGGAAGATGAACCTCGTCCAGGTCAGGCACAACCACTTGTGACTCCACAGAACATTGCAGCAATTTATGCCATAGTGAAGGAAAACAGCAGAGTGACACTGAATGTCACTGCAGCATGTTTACAGATTAGTCAGGGGTCAGCACACCACATTGTGCATGATGTGCTCCAGTTTCACAAAGTGTCTGCAAGATGGGTGCTACGGCAGCTGACTCCTGAAATGAGAGAACAACGTGTTGATGCTTGTGAAGAACTTCTTCGGCGCCTTGAATGAGAAGGTGACGGCTTCCTTGCAAGAATCGTTAATGGGGACGAAACCTGGGTTCACTTCCACCAACCGGAAACGAAGAGAGCGGGCAAGGAATGGCGCCATTCCTCATCACCAAAATCAAAGAAGTTTCGAACAGAATCATCAGCAGCGAAGGTTACGCTGACTCTCTTTTGGGACGAAAAAGGCGTCATTTTGGAGTCTAGAGGGACCACTGTCGCCAGTGCATCATACACAGATCCCCTAAAAAATCATCTGAGGCTTGCAATCAAATCAAAGCGACGTGGATTGCTGTCAGCAGGTGTCCTTTTGCAACATGACAATGCCAGGCCCCACACTGAGCATACAACAGTTGCAACAGTCACAGATCTGCATTTTGAGTGTCTTCCTCATCCACCATACTCACCAGACCTTGCTCCAAGTGATTTCTATATGTTTAGACCACTCAAAGACGCAATGGGAGGAAAGAGGTTCCGTTCTGGTAAAGAGGTACGCCACGCGGTGCATGAGTGGTTGCACGGACTACCAAAAGAAATTTTTTCTAAAGGAATTTATGCACTTTGTAAGCGCTGGAGGACTTGCATTGAGCGTGGGGGAGATTATGCTGAAAGGTTATACAGCTTTGTACCGCTTCTGCACAGTAAATAATATTTAAAAATATTTAAGGTTTTCATTTGACTCACCCTCGTATGAAGCGAAATTTGTGACAGGAATGAGTATTTCTTAGTGGAGGGACCCAGCGTTATCTTGGATGGAGAGTCGTCGATAGACATAGAAATAATTTCAGGTATTTCCCAGCGAAGTCTGAAGGGACCTGTGGCGCATCTGTTGTATACGAATGGTCTTGTAGATAAAATTAACAGTAGCCTCATTTATCTATAAACGAGTACCGTTTGAAAAGAAAAGAACCTGTATACATGTCCAGTCGTATCTTGATAAGATTTCAGAGTGGTGCAAATAAACTTACTTTCCATGTTCATAAATATAAAATTGTGCACCTCACGAAACTAAAAATCGTAGCATTCTATGCCTACAAATTACTGAGTTACAGTTGGAATCGGTCAATTCGATCTCATCGTCTGAGTGTGGGGCTATGAAGAGCGGCTATTTAATGTGTACAAAAAGGACAACACAAATGGTCACACGTTTTTTGGACTCGTGGGAGAGCGGCACGGAGGTGCTTAAAGAACTGAATTGGCAGATGTTTGAATACGGATGCAAACTGTCCTGTTAAATCCTACTATCAAGGGTACCGAGCCTACTCCCATCACCGATTTCATCCACAATTTATGACTTATACGCATAGTAATGGAATGTAGTCGAATTAAATCTGTCGAGCGAATTAGATTAGCAAATGAGACACTTAAAGTAGTAGATAAACTTTGCTATTTGGGCAGCAAAACTGATGATTGTCTAAGTAGACAGGATATAAAATGTAAACGGGCAAGGCAAGCATTTCTGAAGAAGAGAAATTTGTTAACATCGAGTATAGATTTTACTGTGAGGAAGCCTTTTCTGAAAGTATTTGTATGGAGTGCAGTCATGTATGGAAGTGAAACGTGGATGATAAACAGTGTAGACAAGAAGAGAACAGAAGCTTTTGAAATGTGGTGCTACAGAAGAATGCTGAAGATTAGATGGATAGATCACGTAACTAATGAGGAGGTACTGAATAGAATTGGGGAGAAAAGGGATTTGTGGCACAACTTGACTAGAAGAAGGTTCAAATGGCTCTGAGCACTATGGGACTTAACATCTTAGGTCATCAGTCCCCTATATCTTAGAACTACTTAAACCTAACTAACCTAAGGACATCACACACATCCATGCCCGAGGCAGGATTCGAACCTGCGACCGTAGCAGTCGCGCGGTTCCGGACTGAAGCGCCTAGAACCGCACGGCCACCGCGGCCGGCACTAGAAGACGGGATCGGTTGGTAGGATCGTACAGGGAAGCCAAGAGATGAATACACAAAACAGATTCAGAAGGATGTAGGTTGCCATAGTTGCTCGGAGATGATGGGGCTCGCACAGAATAGAGTAGCATTGAGAGCTGCATCAAACCAGTCTTTGGACTGAAGACCACAACAACAACAACGCAGGACTCGGTCAGAAGTGAAAGTGACACAAATGGGAGCTCCAGATGGTTATCGGGTTAGAAAAAATAGTATATTTGGGACGAGTAAGGTGAGATATGAGGCATTTGTGATGAAGTAGTTTGCAGACAGCACTTGGTGCCGCGGAAAGTGTACAGAGCGGTAATTCGAGGGTCGTAGCGGCGGATACATTTTTCTTTCTTTCATTTCAAATTTTTACATCATTTACACTACAAATAAACCGAAACAATGCTCAATACATTTTATGTATTAATGTCTTAATGAAAGACATGAAAAGGAAAGGGAAAGGAAAATTTGGAACTGCAAATAAATGTTCAGAAACGGGAAATTCGTATGTACGTGAATAATTTTTTTTTTTATTATTATTTCGTCGTTGATCTCCAGACTGAACGCTGAAAGGCATAATCAGTCTAAAATGATGATGATGATCATAGTTGATTATATACACGTGCTGGAGATGTATTCATCGTAAAAACAGGAGAAGCAGTAATTTTGTCGGCGTCTTGCGTACCTTCTAGACGCGGCATTTTTACAGTTACGTGGTTCTTTTGAAGTTTGTATAGAAATAGAAACTTTTTTTACAATCAGAGAAGGTTCTCTCTCGTCGCACAGTTTGGCAGTAAGCCCCGCGTAACGCTTCATTCCGCCAAATGTTGGCGAGGATAAGTTGTGATGTGCAATGGAATGTATTTCGATGTCGTCTTCTCGGGAAGTGATTTCTTATTCACTCTCGACGAGATAAGAGGAATTGATTGAATTATTTTCCTGGCTGTAAAAACAGAAATCACGAGATTGCGCTAGCGGAGTGATTTGAGTGGAATCACTTCAATCAGTACGTCATGGTGGCAATGCTTCTTCTGCCATGTTGCACCCCCCACCCCTCTCCGCCCGGCGGAGGTTCGAGTCCTCCCTGGATGTGTGTGTCGTTCTGTTGTTCTTAGCATAGGTTAGTTTAAGTAGTGTGTGTAAGTCTAGGGACCGATGACCTCAGCAGTTTGGTCCCTTAGGAATTCACACACATTAGAACAATGTTTCTTCACCTGGCTAAATCTCGTCGTTTAGTTGTGTGTTTGACTCCACACGAGTAAATTAACAGAACAAATTTGTTTTCCTGCAAGTAGGTCTTCTTCACATCAATAAAAAAAAAATTCTGTTCAAGCCTTTTACGAAAATATTAATAAATGCAGTTCACTGAGCATTATTTCGGTTTATTTGTAGTGTAAGCACCGTACAAACTGAAAGTAACAAAGAAGTCTTCTGCATAAAGACTCAGCCCCCGAGCTTCGGATTACCGTTGTGTACTCTTCCCGCTGCGGCAACCACCACCCGCTGTCTGGAAAATACACTACTGTAACATGGCGTCGCCCGAACCGCGTCGAGAATGCAATATTTTCCAAACGCTTGCCAATCTGGAGTTCCCACTTCCGTCACTTTCACTTCTGGCCAAGCTCTGCCAATTCCATAAATTTGGTCTAAGTCGGTGATGACGAGTAGGCGCTGACGCCTTTTTAGTATAAATCAAGAATCACTTTTAACCCTTTGTTGCCTGACGGTACTTAAAAGTACCAGTAAGTTTTGACTCTAATTATTTTCTCGTGGTGCAGTTTCGTGATCTGAGAGCCTGTCGGTACGTAACAGTAACTCTGCTCTACTGTTTCATAGATGTTATTGTGCAATACATAGACCTCTCTGGCGGTCAGAGCTTGAAATTGTTTTTCGCGCGCTGCTGTGAAAACAGAAGATCGTATGTGCTTGTTTCCATGGTGTTGCCTGAATTTGTGCGCAATTTATTGAAACTTCCGTTGAGTTTTCCATTGTACGTACTTACCTTCTTTGTTTCTTTATAGTAGTTTGAAGCATTACGTTACAAGTGAATGACATAAAGTGGAAAATATAAGGCAGACTTATTAGTACCGTCAGGTTGTGCGAACACTTTGTTGTAGCAACAACGCGTTACCTCTCACTAGTTGTTCTGTCCACTTTTTCTCACACAGAAATCCGTAAATACATTTGCCTGTGGAACAATTTTAAACAAACAGGAAAGGTTTGCCAGGGAATTTACCTACAGAAAAATGTCTAAATCAAATCACAGAGAGTCATCTTTAAACCTAACAGTATTTCAATGGAAGGAAAATAAAGTAGTATATTTTGCGTCAAACTTCCATGGCATTGAACAGAGCGTAGTGACAAGAAAACAGAAAGATGGAACTAGAATGACTATACCATGTCCAATTATTGTATGTGATTACAATAAAAACATGGGTGGTGTGGATCATGCAGACAGATTACATTCAACTTATGGTCTTGACAAGCGATCAAAGAAATGGTGGTACCGTCTCTTCTGGGGAGCAATAGAAATTGCTTCTGTCAATGCTTACGTCACTTTCAGTTATCTACATGGGGCACTGCCACTGCTGGAATTCAGGTGTGCTGTGGCACTAGGGCTAATGAATGAACAGCAAGTACCGAATCTCAAAAAGAGAAACTCTGGTAAAGATGAAATAACTCTCCCAAAGAGAAGGAAGGATAACTTTTCTGTTCCGAAGGATGTACGTCTTGGCAACCGAGGAAACCATTTTGTAGTGTTCAGTTATAAAAGAGGACGATGCGAAATGTGTGCGAAAAATAAAATTCGGTCGAGACCACATTCACAATCTAGTACATGTAAAGTGTATTTGTGCTGCAATGAGAAAAATAACTGTTTCCTACAATTTCATGAGGTATCACTAAATATGTGATATGTATATACTGTCAAAAATGTATAGCTATGTTACTATGTATTGTGAAGTTGCTCTAGAATAAATTTATGCGAAATTTAAAAAAA
The DNA here is from genome assembly GCF_021461385.2 of Schistocerca piceifrons. NCBI lineage: Eukaryota > Metazoa > Arthropoda > Insecta > Orthoptera > Acrididae > Schistocerca > Schistocerca piceifrons. The sequence continues at coordinate 58,419,946 of NC_060142.1, forward strand.
AAATTCAGAAATATCATATTTCGGTTAATTAATTTTCTAATGTAAAAATATTTAATATTTATGTGGAATAAGGTACAAGTTATAAAAATTGGAACATCTTTCTGCGCATGTTGTGATTCTGTACATGGAGTCTGACGGTACTTCTAAGTACCAGGAGAGAAAAAAGTTGTGAAAAATAAAATAAAATTTTACAAAAAATCCTACCGTCATTTGAGGCCACAATAGCATAAATTCTGCAAAGAAAATGTTAAAAAGTAAATTTTTTCTTATGTCAGGAAACAAAGGGTTAAATGATCAATATGGGAATATACAGCTCACGCACTAGTCGTGAAGAGATGATTAGACTAATTACTGCGCACACCGAGGCTCTTAAGCATTCTTCCCGAGCTCCAGACATTTATGGAATAGGAAGAAGCCCTAACAACTGGCACAATGGGAAGTATCCTCTGTTATGCACTTATCATTGGTTTGAGAAGTATATATGTAGGTGTGGATGTAGATGTGTATTGTCATCTGTGCCAGTTTTCGATACTGACATGGAGATATGTGAGAAAAGTAATGAGACTGACAGCACTGCGAGCGATCTGGCAACGCTGTTTTGTTCTGTTTGTGGCTCTGAGCACTATGGGACTTAACTACTGAGGTCATTAGTCCCCTAGAACTTAGAACTACTTAAACCTAACTAACCTAAGGACATCACACACATCCATGCCCGAGGCAGGATTCGAACCTGCGACCGTAGCGGTCACGCGGTTCCAAACTGACGCGCTTAGAACCGCACGGCCACAACGACCGGCTGTTCTCTTTGTGTAGGACGGAGTGTTCATCACTTCCGGATGCTCAGTCTGAGTTTCAGCTCCATACAGCCGTCACGTGATTTGTAACAGCGCCATCAGTGTAGCTGCATTTTTTGTTATGTGTCACGAAAATACAAGAGCGGAATTTAGAGCAACGTTGTGCCACTACTTTTTGTGTTACACTTGGATAATCTGCAAATGTAACCTTCCAAAAGTTGAAACAAGCGTATGGGGAACATTTCTTATCAAGAGCAAAAGGTTTTTCGCTGGCACAAATCATTTTTGGAGGGCCAAGAACGTACTGAAGATGAACCTCTCTCAGGGAATCCTTCAGCTTCAAAAACGAACGAAAACATCGAACGTGTGTGTGCTGTTGTGAGATCGGACTGACATTTAACAATAAGGATGATGAGTCGATGGCCTGTGAAGCACTTTCAGCGTACATGGAATATTGACCGAAGTTTTGCACATGCGAGACTTTTGTGCCAAAATGATTCTGAAAAACCTCACAAGTGGGCTGAAGGATAATCGAAGAAACGTACGTGTTACTCATCTTGAGACGACTAGCAATGGCCACGAATGGTTCAGCCGTTTGATCACATGGATATTTGAGTACGACCCTGAGAGAAAGGGTCAAAGTGAGGAGTGGCACATTGAGACATGAATGAGCAAATCCAAGATCGAAACGATGCTGATTTGCTTTCTTGACAGTGGGAATATGGTGCTCAAAGAATTTGTCTTTCGAGGACAAACTGTCAACCAAATGTTTTACAAAAATGCCCTTGGAAGGCTCAGGAAGGATCAGAATCGACTGAGATCGGGCACTGTAGAGAAGTGGATGGTGCATCATGACAACGCCCCATGTCTCATAGCCACTTCCATCACGAAATTTTTGCCCTCTAACGGCATCCTTGTTGTTCCACAGCCCCCCTATTCATCTTATCTGAGTCCTTGTGAATGCTTTATTTTCCAGAAATTGAAAAATATCTTAAAGTGACGTCATTTTGGGGCAATGGAGAAAATTCAAACCAATGTGATGAATATGTAAAAACGCCCTACCAGTTGAAGCCTTTCAGCGCTGCTGCCAAGACTGGGAACAACGACGGCACCGGTGTATAGTTGCCGAAGGGAATTACTTTGAAGGGGCAGTATCGTTCGAAATAAAATAAAAACTATGGTAGATAATTTTGTGTTAGCAGAAGAGCCAATACCGTGTTACGAGTGGAGGCCGAAATGCACGCGTTTTAGCTCAAGCAGGCTAGCGTGAGGAGGGAAGAACTATACTGACGTGAGGTCTGGAACATGACAAGGAATGAGAATTCAGAAAGCGGACGTAATTAGTTTGATACTTAACTTTGATCCATTAATGATGAACGTCGCTCTTGACGGTACATGATTCACAATAATATCTGTTCAGAATACATTCTTGAAGTAATTATAGTAACTGAATATGGCGCCTTGCTAGGTCGTAGCAAATGATGTAGCTGATGGCTACGTTAAACTATCATCTCTGCAAATGAGAGCGTATGTAGACAGTGAACCATCGCTAGCAAACTCGGCTGTACAACTGGGGCGAGTGCTAGGGAGTCTCTCTAGACTAGACCTGCCGTGTGGCGGCGCTCGGTCTGCAATCACTGATAGTGGCGACACGCGGGTCCGACGTATACTAACGGACCGCAGCCGATTTAAAGACTATCACCTAGCAAGTGTGGTGTCTGGCGGTGACACCACAGATAAAAATCAGTTTCATTACTTTTCTCGCCGCGCGGGCTAGCCGCGCGGTCTAGGGGCGCCTTGCCACGGTTCGCGCGGCTTCAGCCGACAAAGGTTACGTTAGATTAAGCAGTTTGTAAGCCTAGGGACCGATGACCTCAGCAGTTTGGCCCCATAAGAACTAACCACAAATTTCCAAAAAAATTCCGTTACTTTTCTCGCACACCTCGCATCCAATAATCGCCTATAGTCATTAATGTCAGTTGCGTCTTTCTGCAACCAGCTTGTCAGGAGTGAAAAAGCTGGGGGTGAGGGTATGCTCCCGTAAGTTTTCAATAAGTGTGGAAGTACAGCTTAATACGCAGTTTAAACCACCCTTGTGAGGTCGAAGATGCATCTTTACTTCGCGAAGATGGGGACAGTAGCAGATTGATTGTGTCTTTCTTATAGAATACGAAGTGACAAATTGGTGGTCTGGCTCGCGTCGGCAACCGCGGATGCAGCAGGAAGCTAGGGGTGGGGGGTGGGGGGGAAGCAGGGGAGGGTAAGTGCGGCGGGAGGGCGAGGCACGTGGTGGCGCTGCGGGGGCGCTGGTGGCGGCGGGGGCGGCGTCGATACTCGCGACTGTCCGTCACGCTGCGAGTCGATAAAAAGCCGGCAGCGGCAGGGGTGGAGGTGGGGGGAGGGGGTTGGGGTGGCGAAGGGGGCTCGCGCCGCCTCTGCCGTGGGCCGCGCCGAGTGCGTGGCGCGCCGAGGGTGCCGTCTCTGTGAAGGCGGCAGCGCCACCAAGGACTCAGCGACCAGGCTTGTAACGACACACAGAAATCGAGACGCACAATGTTCTACTCAGTTTATCATATAATTTACTTTGAAACATCTCAGTATATGCGCCCATCCACAGAGATTACAAAAATTAATGTACGTAAATACACGCATCAAAAAAACTTTTGCATCATCTCGGTTCCGAGAGTTGCGGAACCTGTACATAAAATTGGAATAGGGATCAACATAAACATCATTTCCGCCCTCTTTATTGCTCATAAAAACCACAAATTGCACGTTGTACCACCAGACAGCGAGACCTTCAGAGGTGGTGGTCCAAATTGCTGTACACACCGGTACCTCTAATATCCAGTAGCAAGTGCTCCTGCAATGATGCATGCCTGTATTCGTCGTGGCGTACTATCCACATGTTCATCATGGTACTGTTGGGCCAGATTGTCCCACTCCTCAACGGTGATTCGGCGTAGATCCCTCAGAGTGGTTGGTGGGTCACGTCGTCCATAAACAGCCATTTTCAATCTATCCCTGGCATGTTCAATAGGGTTCATGTCTGGAGAACATTCTGGCCACTGTATTCGAGCGATGTCGTTATCCCGAAGGATGTGATTCACAAGATGTGCGCAATGGGGGTGCGAATTGTCGATATGAAGGCGAATGTCTCGCAAATATGGTGCCGATATGGTTGCACTATCGGTCGGAGGATGGCAGTCATGTGTCGTACAGCCGTTACGGCGCCTTCTATGACCACCACCAGCGTGCGTCGGCCCCACATAATGCCAACCCAAAACAGCAGGAAACCTCCACCTTGCACTCGCTGGACACTAAAGCATTTAGCCCGACCGGGTTGCCTCCAAACACGTCTCCGACGATTGTCTGGTTGAAGGCATAAGTGACACTCATCGGCGAAGAGAACGTGATGCCAATCCTGAGCGGTCCATTCGGCATGTTGTTGGGCCCATCTGAATCGCGCTGCATGGTGTTGTGGTTGTAAAGATGGACCTCGCCATGGACGTCGGGAATGAAGTGTCGTGGTTGCAAAGATGGACCTCGCCATGGACGTCGGGAATGAAGTTGCGCATCATGCAGCCTATTGTGCACAGTTGTAACACGACGTCCTGTGGCTGCACGAAAAGCATTATTCGACATGGTGGCGTTGCTGTCAGGGTTCCTCCGTGCCATAATCCGCAGGTAACGGTCATCCACTGCAGTAGTAACCTTTGGGCAGCCTGAGCGAAGCATGTCATCGACAGTTCCTGTCTCTCTGCATCTCCTCCATGTCCGAAGAACATCGGTTTGGATCACTCCGAGACGCCTGGACAGTTCCCTTGTTGAGAGCGCTTCCTGGCACAAAGTAACAATGCGGACGCGATCGAACCGCGGTATTGACCGTCTAGGCATGGTTGAACTACGGACAACACGAGCCGTGTACCTCCTTTCCGGTGGAATGCTTGGAACTGATCGGCTGTCGGACTCCCTCCGCCTAATAGGCGCTGCTCATGCATGGTTGTTTACATCTTTGGGTGGGTTTAGTGACATCTCTGAACAGTCAGAGGACTGTGTCTGTCATAGAATAACCACAGTCAACGCCTATCTTCAGGATTTCTGGGAATTGGGGTGGTGAAAACTTTTTTTGATTGTGTATGTATGTGTGTTCTACATCTGCTCCTAAACCACTAGACCGATTTGAACCAAATCTGGTAAATATATGACTTACTGCCTTGATAGAATCACTGTGTGGGAAAGAGCCCATATATCTTGCAAATTATGTCTCTCGCTTGCTTACGCAGAATTTATCACTTATCACCACAGTCAGAAGCGACAAATGGAATCGAAATTCACTAAACAACTCTCTAAGATCATGTTTGATTCTCGCAGTAGCTACAGCATTCACAGCAGAGCTCTCAGAACACTAGTGAAAGCTCATTGGCTCTCGGAGAATACTTGAAGAATGTGCGCAGAACAATCGTTAATTCGACCGCCATCGTTTCTGACTCCAACAATAACTGTATTGGCGACACGTTTTGCAGGGTGTATTCACGTATACTGAATGTATTGAACGTACCAGCAAAGTTATAACATTATACGAGATATAGTTCAGGGGATATGATGTCAGATACTGAGATGCGTGAAAAAAGTCACGTTTTAATTTATTACTTCTTTGTTACTGTCTCCACTCACAACAAATTTTGCAGACAATGGCCTAAATACCACTGTATGTACACACAAAATTGTATCATTGTAGTTCAGGAGCTACTTCTCAAAGATTGAGCTGGTGAAAAGAAAACTGCAGGGCGAAATTCTCTAGAGATACAAATGAAATTTGTGCCTAAATAAATGTGAAATACATACGATATGTGCATATGCACGCAAACCCGCGGTTAAAAGGCTCATTCTGTGCCCTTGGAACGATTTCAACCGAATTCGGAACACATATTAGTCAACATCTTGGAAGAAATACTGTGGAGGTAAGAAACACCAGCCTCCTATTGGTGTGAGGGTGATAATGTAGAGGGAGAAGAGAGGGAAGAGATGGATAGGGGGAGGAGTAGATGAACAGAGAGAGGAGAGGATGAAATGGACAGGTAGAGAGCAGGAGATAGACAGGGAAAGGAAAGAGGAGGAATTAGACAATAAGAGGGGAGGAGAAGTTGAACAGAGAGAGGGTAAGAGGAAATGGACAGGGAAAGGTAAGAGGAAGAGCTGGCTAGAGAGAGGGGAGGGGTGGAAATGGATGAACGAAAAGGTAGGGAAATGGACAGGGAGAGAGGGACGAGGAGACAGACGGAGAGACCGGGGGGGGGGGGAGGAGGAGGAGGAGGAGGAGCTGGACCAATAGAAGACTGGAATAAATATACGCCCGGGAAACGCTGGGTACTTGGCTAATCTGTTGTGAAACTAAGAACCAGTGCCGTCTGTTAGTGGCATGTCGAGACATATTATTGTTTGCGAGACATTATAATTTTATTATTTTTCAGTGATACATTTTCATTATTTTCTTAAAGCCTTAAGTAACAGGAAAGTAGTAGAATGCATCACATGACAGAAAATATTTATTTGTAAAGATTTTTTAACATTGTAGAGAGAGCTGTACAAAGTGCGGCAAAGGCATTGGTTGTAGTTGAACAAGGGTACATGGTAGTGTCTGTGAACGGCAGTGACGTGGAGTGGTGATGCCCAGGAAAAGAGACGTGAACAGCCGTAAAAGAAAGTGGCAGTGGGTTGAGATGACGGAGGAAGCCACTTTTTTCAATCTCCAGTAAGTACAGTGGACTGTTTTAGGGCCACCCCAACACCAAACCGGTTTAACTGAATGTACTCTGCGACTTTGGCCCTTAGATATCTTCCATATATCGCGAATCTCACGCCCAGTGAAAATTCTCAATCGGCTGGAAAAAAGTGCACGTGACCCCCGTATATAAGAAGGGTAAAAGAACTGACCCTCAAAATTGCAGGTCAATGCCCTTAACATCGATTTGTTGCAGAATTCTTGAACATATTCCCAGTTAGAATATAATACATTTTACTGATATGGAAAAGTTTCTCTTATTTCTGTTTCACATTTTGTTGACACAGCAGCAGCAACCTGTTTATTACCAACCTGTCACTGTTGCAGTACATCTGTCTGGCCAGTAATTTCGAATCGCCTTGCTCATTCTCAATCCTGGCCTACTGAGACTGCACTGAAAGTGCCTGATTTTAATAACGAACATCAAACTGGCAATATATGCTTTATAAAATGTTCGCAGACGACTGTCACAGTCGACATGTGCCTCTAAACAAGTCAGCATTCTGACGGGAGGTGGTAATCAGAATCGCACTGTGAGGATACCAACATCTGTTAACTATGAAACGAAAACAAACCTGGAAGACTAAGAATCAGTCAATGTGACAGCGAGATGATGGACTGAAAAAAAAAATTGGCGTGGCAGCGAACCAAGGGCATATTACCAGAAGTCCATTCCCGTACTATAAGATGCGAGGCTTCGCTGATAGGTCTGGCGGACTGCCTCGAAAAACCGAGAAATTTTGTTAAGCGGTTTGACTGTAGGTAGACGCGATTCTTAAAAAATGGTTCAAATGGCTCTGAGCACTATGGGACTTAACTTCTGAGGTCATCAGTCCCCTAGAACTTAGAAATGCTTAGACCTAACTAACCTAAGGATACCACATACTTCCATACCCGAGAGACGCGATTCTTGTAGTGGTTTTATTCTAACCCTCAGCCGAAGGCAACTCATAAAAAAAAATCAACCAGCGACTAGGATGCTTGGTGACGGTGTCAATCCTTCCCTACGGGTTCACCCACCAGTATGACATATTCCTGCTAACGATGCTTGACTTGGTGGAGACCAAAGCGGCAGAAGTCTGCAGTTTGGCAGTTCAAGAAACGTTCCACCACTGAAAACATCTCATCGCCATTCTGGAAATGCCTGCCATGCAATGCGTTCTTTATCTGTGAAAAGGGGAAGACGTTGCTGGGTGTGGTGTCGGGAGAATGTTGGGGGTGAGGCATCATTTAAAAGTCCAAGTGAGCAACGAGTGTGACTTTTTCCAGTGCAGAATGACCTGTGGTGTTGTCGTGGAGCAAGGGCGCCCCCTTAGACAGCTTCCTGCAACGTTTCGCCTTTAAGTCCCATCGTAAAATTGTCAGGAGACATTGGTAATATGTTCGTGTCGTAAAGTTACATTACGAAAAGGCAATGGCCAAAGTTTAAAAATTAAAAACGTTCCAGGCCCGTACACGTTGCAACGAACAACATCAGACTGGCAAAGTTATTATTAATAAATTCCGTTGGGAAAAAAGTGGCGACCAACAATGGCCAACAAGGTCATGCGACTTAAGCTCTTGTGAGTTTTTTTTTTTGTTTGCAGTTGTCTTGAATTACTGGTGCATCTCAATAAACCCTGAAGCATCGCTAGTTAAAGACGGAAACCTATGTGCTGCAGTAGTGCAACTGGAGTCTTGTCAGACAGTTATACAGAATTTTCCGAGCAGAATTCTTGCATGCCAGCATAACAGAGGCAGTCATATAACCCCTAATTTTCCATACCTGACATGAAAAGATGTACTGAATGCGTTTACTATATACACACTAAAGCGCCAAAGAAAATGGTGCAGGCATGCGTATTCAAATACAGAGATATGTAAACAGGCAGAGTACGGCGCTGCGGCCTATGTAAGACAAATGTCTGTTGCTGCTGCAGTGAGTTTGAACGTGGTCTTATAGTCGGCGCACAAGCGATGGGACTCAGAATCTCCGAGATAACGATGAAATGGTGATTTTCAACTACGACTATTTCACGAGTGCACCGTGAATATCAGGAATACGGTAAAATATCAAATCTCCTACAACGCTGCGGCCGGAAAAAGATCCTGCAAGAACGGGACCAATGACGACTGAAAAGAATCGTCCAACGGTAAAGAAGCGCAATCCTTCTGCAAAGTGCTCCAGATTTCAATGCTGAACCATCAACAAGTGTCAGCGTGCGAACCATTCAACGAAACATCATCGATATGTATCCTTGGTAAACAAAGCTTTACGCCTCGCCTGGGCCCATCAATGCCGACATTGGACTGTGATGACTGGAAACACGTTGTCTGGTCGGATGATTCTGGTTTCGATTTGTATCGAGCGGATGGACGTGTATGCGTGTGGAGACAACCTCATGTCCTCGGACCCTGCATGTCAGCAGGGGACTGTTTAAGCTCGTGGAGACTCTGTAATGGTATGGGGCGTGTGCAGTTGGAATGATATGGGACCCGTGATACGTCTGGACAGATGACACGTACCTGTCTGATCACCCGCATCCATTCATGTCTATTGTGCATTCCGAAGGACTTGGCCAATTCCAGCAGGACAATGTGACATCCCATAGGTCCAGACTTGTTACAGAGTAGCTTCATGAACACTCTTCTGAGTTTAAACACTCCTCTGGTGGCCAAACTCCCAAGACATGAACATTACTGAGCATATCTGGGATGCCTTGCAAAGTGCTGTTCAGAATAGATCTCCACCCCCTCGTACTCTTGGGGATTTATGGACAGTCCTGCAAGATTCATGGTGTCAATTCCCTCCAGCACTACTTCAGACATTATTCGAGCCCACGCAGTGTCGTGTTATGGCACATCTGCGTGCTCGCGGGGGTCCTACACTACATTACACGCTTGGTTGCGGGGCATGATGGGAATTAGTACGCGTGTTGTTGTTTGGTTTAGCGACGAAGCCCACTTTCATTGGATGGGTTCGACAATAAGCAAAATTGCAGCATTTGGGGAACTGAGAATCCGCATTTCGCGATCGAAAAGTCTCTTCACTCTCAACGTGTGTCTGTGTGGCGTGCAATGTCCAGTCAGGGAATAATCGGTGCGATATTCCTTGTTGGCACTGAGACTATCGAACGGTATGTGAAGGTTCTGGAAAATGATTTCATTCCCCTTAATCAAAGTGACATTGATATCGACAAGATGTGGGTCATGCAAGTGGGAATTTGACCCCATCGAAGCAGGAGGGTGTTTGATGCCTGGAGGACCACTTTGGGGACTGCATCTGGCTCTGGGGTACCCAGAGGCCACTGGCATGGGCCTCGATTGGACGCCATATTCTCCGGATCTGAAAACACGCAATTCCTTCTTGTGGGGCTATATGGAAGTAAAGGTGCACAGCAATAACCTCAAAACCATAACTGAACTAAAACAGCCATTCTTGAGTTCATCGTCAGCATCGATGGTCCGACACTTCAGCGGGTCATTGAGAATTTCGCTATTCGTCTGCGCTACATCATCGACAATGATGGCAGGCATGTGGAACATTGGAACATGTAATAACCTAAATCCGAAAGTTTGTAGTGACGCTTACATGTTTGGATAATGGGTGTGTACACCGTAGTTCGTAACTAATTTACATTTCTTTCATATAGGTCAATAACTGTCGCCATAATATTCTGCACTTACAGCCGGCGACTGAGGACAGTGTACTGAACAACATCATATCAGTATTTACTTTTGACAAGAGAAAACCGTTAACTCTTTGAGAGGCAGAAACAATTTTTAAAAGAAAATTATAAAACTTCTTAACAAACAAAACAATTTATTTTAGTACAATTTTGCAACATTTTGCGTACTTTTTTTAACTACGTCGAATTAAATTGTGGTTACTTCTGTTAACCACAGCCCATAATACTCACTAGTTATTTTTTGTTGACCATTTTGAGAGTTAAATGAAACAGATCTCTTAGGAAATTATTTACAGAACTAGCTCGCAAGTACACTATTATGAGAATGAAGTGTCTGAAAGCAGGTTTTGCCTTTTCTTGGGCAAAGAGGCACATTACATGTTGAACACATCGACAATGTTCTAACAGGAACAACACGTGTGCTCTTACAGCACATCGCCCAACTGTGGACTGTTTTGATTGATGTGGACTACCTTACAATCTTGTTAGTTTGTCCACGTGTAGTTTACGTTAATTGAGAGTTACGCTCTTCCGTTTTTGACTTATGTCTGTGCTGCAGACCATCGCTTTGGCAAGCAGCCCTGCATTCTCTTTCCTTCGGAAGTCTTGATTCGTGAACTGTTCCATCTTAATTTCTTTGTGGATTATAAATACATTCACTACACAAGTATCAATGAAGTGGAACAAAATAGCCTATGGCACCATGTTTTAATTTTGTGATCACAATAGTCTCCTTTTAGAAGATCAAATTTGTCAACAAAATCCATTCTCCTGTTGTAGTCATTCAATACACAGGGGCACGCCACTACAGTAGCTGATCTATCTTTTTCCTTCCTTTTTGCGCTTATAGTGTTAGTGGCGGTCAGGTCCACTTGTAAAATGCTTCACCATGACTGCTAACTCTGATACCAAAGTCTCCTCGTTTCATCCTTTTATCTTCCTTTAGTATTGAAGGATTTTACGAACAGGGTCCATAGTTTCAACTGTGAACATTTTCTGAGCTTTTAAAAGGACGAAGAGCTTGGAAGATGGGAAGAAATTATCCATGAAAACAATGATTTTTGCCATGAAAGTCTTCACATAAAACTGTCACTATCTGTGCATCCGGTTCCATTTCAGACTTCTGTTTAGCTAATTATCCAGTATAAATTTGGAATTTCTAACTATATGCAGCTTCATCACACAAAATACATATTTTATAGCCTCTTTTTCAAAAGCTTGTCCCTCATATACTGCTTCTTCGAGATTCTGCGTTTAAATTTTGGCACTGACTCGTCAATTGCTACTTTTTGATGGGGCCTTTAGCATTGTGCAAGCCTTTTATTCAACATTTCAACAAGAGATCTTATTTTACAAAGCTTGTCGAAATTGTTCTGTTCTCTTTTAGGCATCATCAGGCTGACGTTTCCGTGGGTATGACTCAGGAGAAAAGTGAATCATTTAAAGTCATGAACTCAAGTATATACGACTCATTTAAATCTGGAGTTGAAGACCAATAATCTCGATAACTTGGTAATTTTTTGACACTCAGAAATACGTTAATTGACACCGAAGTAAACTCTTACCTATTTTCAATACTCGAGATGAAAGGCTTTCCGTTTTCTGTAAAATACAGATTCGTGTGAAATGTTACATGTGTTACCATTTCATCAGTAAAAAATTCAGAAAATATTTTATGTCTCGACGGATTTGACAAACCTGCAATAATAGCTATAGGGCCACTGTCTTCCACAAAAGTATGCTGTGTTTCAAATCTGAAATTTTGGCTCCTTTCTGGAGTATCATTCTGTGCAATATGTACACTTTCAGGTTCAGTAGAGGTACCAGAATGGTTTGGCGTGTTTGGCTGCACATGTGAAGAATTAACTGCCACAGATGCTGTTGCTATAGCCAATGGTGATTTCGAACCTCCGAGCATGCAGGGAGTAAAGAATTATCATTTGACGGAGTTTTAGCCATGGAATATTGTTTACTATCCCAAAGTGACGTTTACGCCGCTAAATTATCATCCTATTCATTGATACGGTCTTCGGAATGTGATAATGTAACATTATGATAGTCGGGTACGTATGTAGGATCACTATCAGAGTCTTGAAACCCAGTTATTTCACTATCTGAGTGTGGTGGAAGGTCCTCGAAAAGGAGTTTTAGAATTTCGTCGTCACTAAGGTTCCTCCTGGCCATACTGAGGGTTGTATCCTACATGCTCGGTGGTTGACAGCGCTAACACAGGTTAACGTAACAAAAATATAAAATAAATAAATTAGTTCCACATAAGTATTACGCTGAAGTTCATTAGCATGAATTAAATTTACATATGAAAATACTTACTTGAAAATAAAAGTAGTATATACACCAAATTTGATGTTCAAAACGTACGCCAACTGAGACGCACTGCTAAACTCGCAGGACAGGACAGATAGTTTAAATTGTGGAAAGGGGCCAAAAAAAGCGGATGTCAGTTACAATGGAACATACAATGTTATTTATTTGATCAAACATTACAAGAGTCATGAAAATTAAAAAAAAACACAGCATTAATTTTTGGAACCTAATTACCGGGTGAATCTGCATACAATATCATGCCTTAAGGGCAAGACCACCTTAATTTAAAATCGGCTAAAAGCCAATAACTTAAGACTCAAACCAAAATCAGAAATCTAAAAGGCAAAAGGCCTTATCTTAAAACAGTTCTTTTATTAGGCTGAAGGCCCAAACAATCTTACGCCTTAAGAGCAAACAGCCTTAATTTAAAAATCGGCTAGAAGCCATACAAATACAAACAACAAGAACAAATAAGAAAAGGCAGTACACCCAACGGCACTCAGAAGTTTCCGATGGTCGGTCTGAAATTCAAACACTAACGCTCGCTTAGGTGAGACAGGCAGTCGGCCCAACCATTCTCGAACCGAAGACAACCCAACCGACAGACAGTCAACGGACCCACCGACAAGATAACTTCTGCTCCACCCAACCAGCACACAACAGGGAGTTCAGTGGAACAACGTAGTTGGTATTGGCGCCCACAACCAATTGTACATTGAACTGTCAAACTACACACCGTGCTGGACAGCGACAACACGATGAGGAAAATACACTGCCTGAATTTACGTCAACGGCCAGGAGGCAGAAGATTCTGTTGGTGCACATCAATTCAAAATAACCAAGTACATTTAAACTCCACCAGAGGGTAACTAAAATTTGCCAACTTGAAAACACACGTTGTTGCTTGTGGGAATGTCCCAACAGCCGACAACGAAATCCAAACGACACAATGTGAACAGTCGTGACCTGTTGGTAGATAAAGTCAAAACTCAACTTTCGTGTCCAGGACCGGTGAGCCACGGACCTCGTAGCAATGGGAACAGCACCTCACACTCCGACCGCGTGTGGACGCCGCCAGCGGCCTCGGCCAAACTACGCGCCGTGGAGATTTCCTCGCTGCTCCATGCCAACCGACCATCTCCAGGCCCGGAAACGGTGAAAGGACCAAATATACGTCGGCTGATGAGACGACCAACCGAACGACAAACCAACGGTCGGCCCGCTCCAATCTCCCTCTGTTGGACAGTTCATGTATGTCGTCAGTGGTCGGCGAGCACTGGCTGTCGGCGCCTCACCGGCGCTCCGTCCCCGACTTCACTGCTGCTGCGTCCCGACTGCACTGATGGTCCGTCTCCAACTGACTGCCAGACACACGACGACCCGGAAATACTGTCGGTCGCTCCAGAGATGGTACGCCAGTGCACTTATCGATAAGCGCTGCTGCTGTCGCTCGCGGGCAAGTGAGGCAGGAAGTTAGTGACGCCGGTAAATGGAATAAGAAAACGAAGTGGCAGTACGGTAATAGAAGATGACAATAAATGGCATGAACACGAGCCGTGCAAGGCTCACCAACTAAACCCGCAAAACAGCTATAAGCCGGCAAAACAAACAACAAATTGTAATGTACCGAGAATAGGAATACGGAATGGGTGATATACAATATCATGCCATCTAGGGAGAACTCCCTCAACTAAAGATACCTGTGGTCACAATATATGCACTTATAAACCTAACACCGCTTGATTGCTTATTGGAACAAAAAAGTGCAACGATTATGAATGGAAATGGTGATTTCATTTGTTATTATAAATAGCTTAGATGAAAGGGAATAAATAATGTTTTTGTTTTTATTTTCCTTTATTCTAGTTTTGATGTGAAGTTGGCTTAGCTCGGACGAAAATAGTCATAACAGTTACATAAATCATGATCTAAACTGTATTGTTTGTAAAAAGAAGGGTAACTGTTTGATGAAAGCAGAAAATAAGGCGAGATGGATAGGATGCTCGGAGAAATTAAATTATCGCCAAGAAGAAATTAAGTAAACTGGAAATGACGACTTGGTGGCGGAATATGACAGAAGAGTGTCAATATTTTTTCTGACTCGTAAAAATCTTTCCACGAATGTGGAAGAGAGAACAGCCCAAGTATTGCTGAAATACCACCAGAATTCGTACAGGCATTGGATCATAAGGCGGTTCAAGAGCTTTACGCATTCAGGTATGAAATTTATGAAACGGTGGAGATCCGTCATATTTTCAAAATAATATAACTATTATGCTTCCGTAGCAGGCGGGAGCGGATTGACGTAAAAATTACTGCACAATGAGCCTAGCGACACAGGCGTCACAAATTCTCACGAAAGTGTTTTATAAAAGAGCTAGTAGACCGCCCCGTCTCCGTGCGGGTAGCACTAAGTGTGTACGGGAGGACGACTTGTCCGGCGTAGCGATGATAAAATATAGTTCGGTTTGATAAGTCTGGTAAATTTACAAGAAAGAATGGTACATTTTTGTTGCGCCTTCATGGTTGGCAAGCTCGATTATTCCAATGCTTGCATATAGAATTTCAACGATGGACAACTTGCAGTTCATTGTTAATAGCCATCTGAATTGATGTGTGTCGACTGCGATTGAAAATGGAGAGTTTCTAGCTGTTACTAAACATTTTCATTCGAAGGGCTGGACTGCCGCACAAATCAAAACAGAATACTGTGAAGTTCATGTGCATCATCACTGAAGATCATTTACTTTTGGATTAGTGAATTTAAGTGTGGTTGGACAAGCACCAAAGACGAAGTGTGTTCCCGCCTTCCAGCGGAGCTCACCACAAAGGAAAGCACTAACAAAAAGGGTGATCCAGAATTGCTGAGACTGTAGGCATCTCAACTGAGTGAGTGCATAATATCTTGCAAGGCGAATTGACTACAAAGAAGCTATGTACGAGATGGGTGCCGAGATTGCTCACAGTCGACCAAAAGCACATCAGGCACATCATTTCAACACAAGGTATGATGACGTTTAATTGCAATCCACTAGACTTTTTGTGCCGATTTGTGGCTTTTGATGAAATGTTGATCTGTCATTACACCCAAGAGTCAAAATGGCAGTCAAAACAAAGGACGAAGGCTGGGGAAAGTGCTCCGAAGAAGGCAAAGAACATGTTGTCGGCTGGTAAGGTGATGGCCACTGTGTTTTAGGATTTACAAGGTATAATCCTCAACGATTACTTGGAAAAAGGCAGAAACATAATCGGACCTTCTAATGCTTCATTGATGGATCGTTTTAAACTTTCGTTGACTGAAGAAATACCAAGGTTGGCACGCAAAATCCCACACACCATCCCACACAAATGGCGAAAGTGCATGAACTCGGCTTTGAACTGTTCCCTTATCTACGCTATTCACAAGAATTAACCCCAAGTGACTTCTTTCTGTTTCCTAACTTGAAACTTTGGTTTGGTGGGAAGCAATTTTCATCAAACGAGAGAGTGATAGTTGCATTTAACGAGTATTTTTGAGAGTTTTACAGTACCTATTTTTCCGATGAGATGAAAAAGCTGAAGGATCACTTGACCAAGTGCTAATACTTCAAAAGAGACTATGTTGAAAAAAGGTTTTTCTTGCTTTTTACCAGACTTATCAAACCACCCTCGTACACAGACCTTCCTCGTGAATCAGTCTGTCTGTCAGTGGAAACTGTATCAAAATCCGTACAGACAGAAATCGTGCGGAGGACTTTTAATGCATACTATATAAAAGACTCAAAGGGAAAACTGAAAGCACGTTAGAAGAGGACCAGTTTGGTTTCAGGAGCATTTGAGCAGAAATTTTAGTAGAGTGTATAACAAGAGAGTGTAGATTTAGGAAAAATAATGAATTACACCGTATTGTGCTATCCAGGTAAGGGTCTCTAGCAGTCTAGGCCTCTAGAGAACCACCCCGCCCCCCCCCCCCCCCTCCCCACCGGACTTGGATCAAATGTGTGATGTTGAGATGCGCTGAAAATGATATTTGCACAGTTATAAAACGTACTTGTCGAAGATACCGAAATAAATTGTCTACACAGTCAAAAATGGAGCTTACAGATATCAGAGAAACCAAATGTTGCAAAGACGTTGGGATGCTTTCAGAGAAGGTCTTTGTTGGTCGATCTATTTTTTTTTTCTATAGTGCGAAAGAAGAGGGTGTTATGGACTAACAGAAAGATATTTCATAAAGTTTTTCGCTTGGTAAAGAATCCGAGCTGGGCAATCGGATGTGTGATCACACCCATAGAAAACCCTGAAGAACGCGCAGGGAGAGGTGTTAATTGCGGCTCTTCCGTGCTGGCCTTTACGAGACATTTCGATGCTAGGCCAGATGTAACACGCTTGAATAACTGCTCAGAGAATGTCCAGTGCTTTCCTTCTAAGCGCAGTAGCAGTCAGTGGGACTTATTGCCGCTAAGGCCAAAGACACATTCGTCCCCCTGAGCGACAACTGAACAGCAGCAGCCGCCATGTTTACGTCCTGGGCATGCTCTTCGCCGGATCCCATGTACTATCAGCTGACACTGTCGACAGAGAGGTTATCGCACTTAAGCATTGCCACCTTAGTCCACCTGCCAATGTTCCGTTTGTCTGAGCGTAGGGGCAGCCTACTCGCCAGGCGGAGAGGGGCCACTAGGGGTCAACGACAGAGGTCGTCGGCATAACAGGAACTAAGTTGTACGTCAGAAATCAAGTGGAACGAGTCGTGCGCAGTTTCATATCATAGGATATATGTCGCATTCCACAGATTAACGTCCAGTTCTAATTCCGTCGAGCTCAGCAGTTCCATCGCAACTCATCTGCCGACGAGCATCCACCTGTTCGGCGAAGAAATCGCCACGCACGCCGACGGCGAGTCCGACGGGAAATCGGCAGCCCAACGAAAACGCAGTACATCACCACGGAACAGTCGTATTCACCAAAGTGGACTATATGTACAACGATCACATGATAATTGAGTTCTTGTATTACTGAGTGAATCAGTGTCCTGGACATAGAGATATGTAACTGTTCCATTGGTTGTAATGTTTATATGTATGCGTGTCTGACAGCTTTTGCTGAAAGTAGCGCCCCTGCTGCACAGGCATAACACCAGACTACGTAGGCTGTTGTCAAGGTACAGAAATCACAGTCGGCCATGAACTAAGGCATGTTCGTGTGCCCAATGTCTCTTCTCCTGCTGTAGGAAACATCTTCAGAGGCTACAAAGACGTTGTTAATTAATTTTCAAACGTAAGCGGGTTAATAAGTACTTTACAATCGATAAGAACTTAAGGTGCAGTGGGTGATAATTTTTTCTCTAGGTACCTGAATGACCAAGTGGATGTAGAAAGTGGAATAACTGCGCCAAGGGTTACATTTTGAGTACTTCTCATTAATGACAAATCAATGTGAAACCAATGCTAACGCTGTCACCTCAACACCTTAGCAAGGATTTCATTTGTCGAGAAGGAATGGTCGCATCGCATTTTTCCGAGTTTCCTATCATTTAGCTGATCATTTTAAAACGCCGCAGGAGCCTCCATAGGATTGTAGAACATCATTCGACGCCCCCACAAAGTCTAGCCTACTGCTGTTACCGGGGTGATTTTGATAGCTACTTGCCTCCAAGAAGTACGACCCCCAGACGAATAAGTAGGCATTTATCAGCTCTACTTTTTTATCCAAACAAGTTGTCATCAAAATATGGAAATGTAGTTTTGCGCATGCTTTATATAGGTCTTCTAGTCAGACGGAACAGTTCACACACTTCTATGTCTATTAAGCTGACGATGTGGTATCAGCTTCCCGTTTAAAACGACTGTTAAGTCAATACATCATGGAATTTGATGGTTGACTTCTTACTGAAAACCATCCACCCCTAAGGGCCAATGTATTTAGAAATGCATCTCCATTCCTGCAACACAGGTTAACGGGGCTGGTGAATATTCAGCCAGCGCGAATGTATGTGGGGTATAAACTTTCATATAATCACAGTATAAACATAGGGACAACAACGGCTATCCCAAGCCAACTTTCTTAGTAGTGAGAAACTACTTGATAAGCAGACTGAAATGTACTGTATATGACCTACACATAACGCATACAAAGAAAGTAATGGCTCTTCAGATCAGCAAGCGTAAATCGTTCATGGAACATGTGAAACAGGTAAATAAAAACTTAGCTGTGGTCTCTAGAATGGCTAGTGACAAGTATCACACGAAACAGAGAAGCAGTCATATGAAACGTAGCTAGTGCGATTCAGAAAGGTTAGCAATATATCTGTAAAGGAAATAGATGCAGCAATCAACTAAAATGTTAACAGTGATCTTCAAAACGTCGGGTAACTACACTATGTGATCAAAATTATGAGGACACCTGGCTCAAAATGACTTCCAGGTTCGTGGCGCCCTCGATCGGTAATGCTTGATGACAGCTTCCACTCTCGCAGGCATACGTTCAATCAGGTGCTGGAAGGTTTATAGGGGAATGGCAGCCCATTCTTCATGGAGTGCCGCACAGGGGAGGTATCGATGTCGGACGGTGAGGCCTGGCATGAAGTCGGCGTTCCAAAACATCCCATAGGTGTTCTATAGGATTCAGGTCAGGACTCTGTGCAGGCCAGTCTATAACGGGGATGTTATTATCGAGTAACCACTCCGCCACAGGCCGTGCATTATGAACAGGTGCTCGATTGTGTTGAAAGATGCAGTGGCCATCCCCGAATTGCTCTTCAACAGCGGGAAGCAAGAAGGTGCATAAAACATCAATGTAGGCCTGTGCTGTGATAGTTCCACACAAAAAACAAGGGCTGCAAGACCCCTCCATGAGAAACACGGCCACACCGTAACACCACCGCCTCTGAATTTTACTGTTGGCAGTACACGCGCCGGCAGATGACGTTCAGCGGGCATTCACCATCGGATCGCCACATTGTGTACCGTGATTCATCACTCCACACGATGTTTTTCCACTGTTCAATCGTCCAATGTTTACGCTCCTTACACCAATAGAAGCGTCATTTGACGTTTACCGGCGTGATGTGTGGCGTAAGAGCAGTCGCTCGACCATGAAATCCCGCCTACCTGTCATAGTAGTTGCAGTGGACCTTGGTGCTGTTTGGAATTCCTATGTGATGGTCTGGACAGATGTCTGCCTATTACACATTACGACCCTCTTCAACTGTCGGCGGTCTCTGTCAGTCAACAGATGAGGTCGGGCTGTACGCTTTTGTGCTGTACGTGTCCCTTCACGTTTCCACTTCACTATCACATCGGAAACAGTGGACCTAGGAATGTTTAGGAGTGTGGAAATCTCGCGTACAGACGTACAAGTGACACCCGATCACGTGCCCACGTTCGAAGCCCGTGTATTCCGCGGAGCGCCCCATTCTGCTCTCACACGATGTCTAATGTCTACTGAGGTCGCTGATATGGAGTACCTGGCAGTAGGTGGCAGCACAATGCACCTAATATGAGAAACGTATGTTTTTGAGGGTGTACGGATACTTTTGATCGCATAATACATATATCTTTCAAGGAAACAAGTGAACCACTCAAACCACAAGTGAAGCCTTGACTTCAGTATGACGAGCGAAGAATGTTTAAAGAAAAAGGTTAATTAAGCGAGTCAAACGGGAACAGTTGTCTTCAGAAAAGTTATTAACAAATATTTGACGGTCCAGAAAAAAAACCAAAGGAGAAAGTTATCTGCATATTTGGAGAAGTCAAATCAAAACTAAAAAGTGGACTTCAGAACGACTAGAACGAAATCTTTTTTTATGAACTGAAGAAGCAGTAAAATATTTCTCTCCAAGGAGTCATCAGGCACATTTTCTCTGCGGTGTCCCCAGATACCTGGAATTCAGTTTTTGCAGTGTGTTGTTGGAGTCAGCCCAGACAAATAGTGCACGTCGCGTCTTTCAAGCGACCCTTACTGTTGACTACAAATAAAATGATTTTTAAAGCGGAATTTTACGTTCCCACTCGATAGAGTGGTCTCAAATTAGTGTACGACGATATTTGATTTATAGACATGTATTTACGGAAACAGTAAAACTCGAAGAATAATCTGTACACCAGGAGCGATAGCTCTCCCTAGCCCGCGCTGGCGGCTGCCGCCTGGCATACAGTAATGCTGAGTCGCTGCTGGGTTGCTGTCTGCTCTTCGTGTTTCACAGTCCATGTTAATATGCAACTCTTTTGAGTCGTCAGTATTCTGACCGGTTTAATGCCGCCAACCAGAAATTCCTCTCGTGTACCAACTTTTTCATCTCAGAGTAGTACTTGCAGCCCACATACTCAATTGAGTATGTAGGCTGCAAGTGTTAAATGCAAGCTGGATGCATTCCAGTCTTTGTCTTCCTCTAGAGTTTTTACCCTCTACAGTTCCCTCTAGTACCATAGAAGTTATTCCCTGAAGTCTTAATAGAGATCCTATCTTCCTGTCCCTTCTTCTTGTCAGTGTTTTCCACATATGCCTTTCATCACCGATTGTGAGGAGAACTTCTTCATACGTACCTATAACACAAATATCGCTCTATATTAATCTGGGACTGCTCCATCGAATGGACACGTAAAATTTAGTTTTAAAAATAATTTTGTTTGTAGCGGGAAACAAACCAAAGCTTTCCTTCTACAATGGGTGTCGCATGAAAGATGTGATGACCAGTATTTGTTTGCGCTTATTGCAGCTCCGCAGTACAAACACGGAATTGCAAACACCCGTTGTAACACCAGAGAAAATGCGCCTGACGTCTCTTAGGAGAGACACGCGGTATACATTTCAGTAACTTTTAGAGCAGTTAGCAGCAAATCTGTCTAGGAAGCAGATGGAGTAGACAAATCTACAGTGCTCTTCAGAGTGCTTAGAAGGAAAGTTTTTTCAGGAAAATATGTGGAGCAGTCAATTCAAAAGTGGACGATGGTCTCGAGATTGGCTAAAGACAATTCATTCAAAAAACGGGAGAAGCAGTCAAACACACTACTGGCCATTAAAATTGCTACTCCAAGAACATGACGTGCTACAGACGCGAAATTTGACCGACAGGAAGAAGATGTTGTGATATGCAAATGATTAGCTTTTCAGAGCATTCACACAAGGTTGGCGCCGGTGGCGACAGCTCCAACGTGCTGACATGAGGAAAGTTTCCAACCGATTTCTCATAGACAAGCAGCAGTTGACCGGCGTTGCCTGGTGAAACGTTGCTGTGATGCCTCGTCCAAGGAGGAGAAATGCGTACCATCACGTTTCCGACTTTGATAAAGGTCGGATTGTAGCCTATCGCGATTGCGGTTTATCGTATCGCGACATTGCTGCTCGCGTTGGTCGAGATCCAATGACTGTTAGCATAATATGGAATCGGTGGGTTCAGGAGGGTAATACGGAACGCCGTGCTGTATCCCAACGGCCTCGTATCACTAGCAGTCGAGATGACAGGCATCTTATCCGCATGCCTGTAACGGATCGTGCAGCCACGTCTCGATCCCTGAGTCAACACATGGGGACGTTTGCAAGACAACAGCCATCTGCACGAACAGTTCGACGATGTTTGCAGCAGCATGGACTATCAGCTCGGAGACCATGGCTGCGGTTATCCTTGACGCTGCATCACAGACAGGAGCGCCTGCGATGGTGTGCTGAACGACGAACCAGCGTACACGAATGGCAAAATGTCATTTTTTCGGATGAATCCAGGTTTTGTTTACAGCATCATGGTGGTCGCATCCGTGTTTGGCGACATCGCGGTGAACGCAGATTGGAAGTGTGTATTCGTCAACGCCATACTGGCGTATCACCCAGCGTGATGGTATGGTTACACGTCTCGGTCACCTCTTGTTCGCATTGACGGCACTTTGAACAGTGGACGTTACATTTCAGATGTGTAATGACCCGTGGCTCTACCCTTCATTCGATCCCTCCGAAACCCTACATTTCAGCAGGATAATGCACGACCGCATGTTGCAGGTCCTGTACGAGCCTTTCTGGATACAGAAAATGTTCGACTGCTGCCCTGGCCAGCACATTCTCCAGATCTCTCACCAACTGAAAACGTCTGGTCAATGGTGGCCGAGCAACTGGCTCGTCACAATAGGCCAGTCACTACTCTTGATGAACTGTGGTATCGTGTTGAAGCTGCACGGGCAGCTGTACCTGTACACGCCATCCTAGCTCTGTTTGACTCAATGCCCAGGCGTGTCAAGGCCGTTATTATGGCCAGAGGTGGTTGTTCTGGGTACTGATTTCTCAGGATCTATGCACCCAAATTGCGTGCAAATGTAATCACATGTCGGTTCTACTATAATATATTTGTCCAATGAATACCCGTTTGCCGGCCGGTGTGGCCGAGCGGTTCTAGGCGCGTCAGTCTAGAACCGCGCGACCTCTACGGTCGCAGGTTCGAATCCTGCCACGGGCATGGATGTGTGTGATGTCCTTAGGTTAGTTAGGTTTAAGTAGTTCTAAGTTCTAGGGGACTCATGACCTCAGATGTTAAGTCCCATAGTGCTCAGAGCCATTTTGAATACCCGTTTATCATCTGCATTTTATCTTGCTGTAGCAATTTTAACGGCCAGTAGTGTATATACGGTCAGTAATCTTTAGAACACTTAGTGACAAAGCAGATGGGGATCAAAAGCTACAGTGGTCTTTAGAACGGATAGTAGAAGATCTTTCAAGGAGGTAGGGCAAGTAGCCCTAATAAAGCAGCCAAATTCTAAGAGTTGTTGTCTTCGATATGACGAGTGTAAATCTTTCAAGAAAACAGGTCAATAAATCAAATCAAATTTGACAATGGTGGTCAGATTGATTATTGTGAAGACTTTGAAGTGAGTGATACTTTCATATCGATATTTTGGTAAGTGGCGGCGGCGCCTAGACTCGGGGTCTCTGAGTGTTTGGTATGGCAAGAGAGGATACGAGTTCCACACACGCTGGTATTGAGGCGGTGCGCATGCGTAGAACACAGAGGGGCTTGAGCAGTACGTTGGGTAGGGAGTGTGATGACGAGGACTGACGGGCACCACCTTGGAAAGGCGCCGGGCTTTTCTGTTTGGAAGTGACTATTCGATGGGTAACCGCATATAAAGTTGTCGTTTCCTTCTTGGCGTTTCCGTTGCTGTCATTGTGGATTCGGCTCATGATGGCGTCGGCTTGTTTCTAGTTTTCGGATATCCCACTGATCCAGAGCGGCACTCTGCTTGCTGGCTGGACTGACTGCAGTTTCTGCACCTGCTGCTTCATTAATTTAGCTAGTGACTTCCGCAACAGCGTTGCTCTACCTAAGTCTACAGACGCTAGTGTTTCTATCGAGACTGACAGAAAAACAGCGATGACAGAAGTTACTATAAATCTACAATTTCTCTCATTGTGGAAAGAGTACTTGGAACAGCGGCAGCAGCAGCGGAAGCAACAACTGTTGTCATTCGACGATAGCGAATGTCATAGCAATATCTAACTAGGTTCCGTGGTTGAATAAAGCTTCGCTCCAGTTCCAAGTAGAGGGTGCTGTCACTACGCTGTGCAAGCACGAAAAGTGATCACGGAAAATGTCGTCGTAGGGCGTCGCGACGGTTTCTATTAATTTCATTAAACTTACTGACGAGGAGAAGGAGAAGGCAAAGAAAGCAAAATTGCAAAATCAAAACTACAAGGAGCAACCAAAAAGTTTCCCTTCGAATGTCGTACAGTCCAGAATCAGTGCGCCAATCATGCAAAACGGCCGTGAGGATTGAGGCAAACATCTCACCCACGCACCAAGTTGAAGATACCCGTTTAGTAAGATACTGTGTCCTCCTGCGTGGTGAAATCCATAATTGCCTGCTTCACATCCTCATTCGACAGGAGTCGTCGACTTTTAAAGGCGTTTAAGGAACCGAAGGCGCGATAATCGCATGGGGAGAGGACAGGGCTATAGGACTGGTGCTGGCGTGTCCCCCACTTTAGTTGACATAACTTCTACGTTCGATGTTGCCGATAGGGGGATATTTGTTATCATGAAGGAGCAGCACCCCTTGTCGCAATTTTCGCACACGTTCCGCCTTAATTTCACGCTGTAACTTCTCCAGCGTTGCGCTGTACCATTCCTCAGTAATGGAGACAGCAGTTTCGTAGAAATCAATAAGCAATGGGCTCCGGTAATCAAAGAACAGAGTGAGCATCACCGTAGAGTTGCGACCAGCGCAGAACTTGGAGCACCATTCCACAACGATGGTTTTCGACAGGCATGCTGCCCCATATACATTTTTTATTCTCTGGTGGATGTCTACCGCTGTTGGACCTTCGGAAGCTAAGAAAAGTATAACGGCACGTTTGCCCTGCTTGGGCGCATTTGGTAATAACGTCCCCATACTTCAGATTAGATTAGATTCAGTTTTCGTTCCGTAGGTCCAAAAAAGAGATGATTCTCGTGGGTGTGGAACAAGTCAGTAAGTATAACATAAAAACATAAAACATATGAACATAATACTTACTACCCTGATCATTTGTCAGTAGGTAGTCGAAGTAGGTTAATACAATGCAGTAAACTGGAACAGCTAATGTTTACAGATTTAACACGCTGTCTGAATGAAACACTGTTATGCACTATTAATAAATTTATCATACAAAATACCTAATCTTGGCTGTTGTGACCAAGTGCTGTCAAAACTGAAATCTAACCGATATTTTTACTTAAGCTGGCTTAACAGTCTCTGTTAAGATATTCATCTGTGGAGTAGAAGGAGTTGCCTATTAAAAAGTCTTTCAAACTCTGTTTAAGCCGTGCTTTATCTGAAACCAAGTTTTTACTGGTTACTGGCAATTCATTGAAAATGTGTGTTCCTGAATATTGAACCCCGTTTTGGCCCAAGGTAGTGATTTTAGATCTTTAGTAGCATTGATACTACGTATTGAGCTATTGATTGGAAATAGAGATGTATTGCAACAAATTTCATTAAGGAATAAATATACTGAGAAGCAATGGTTAGAATACAAAGTTCCTTGGACAGGTTTCTACTAGATGTCCTTGAATTTACACCACAAATGATTCTCATCACACACTTTTGCACCCTAAAAAGTTTTGCTCGGTTTGATGAGTTGCCCCAGAATATGATCCCATATGATATAATAAAACGAAAATAAGCAGAGTATACGAGTTTTTTTACGTTTGTATCTTCATCTGACATCATTCTCACATCAAATACTGACTTGTTTAGGCGCTTAAGCAATTATGTGGTATGTCCTTCCCAACTGAATGTATTATCGAGTTGTAATCCCAGAAATTTAACACTGTCAACCTCTTCTATCTGCATGTCTTCGTATGTTATACCGGAAGGAAATCTCTTACAGATTCTGAACCTCACATAATGGGTCTTATCAAAGTTTACTGTGAATTAGCTTTAAACCACCTATTAATGTCAGTGAAAATTTGATTAGCAACTTTTTCTAAATCTGTACTTGTTACTTATTGCAATGTTTGTATCATCTGCAAACAAAACAAACTTAGAATCTGGCAATGTAACAGATGAGAGGGCATTAATGTACACAAGAAAAAGCAATGGACCCAAGATGGAACCTTGAGGAACACCACATGTAATTATTTCCCAGTCAGATGAAGACTGACTGCTTACTGCACAAGGATTTCGCAACGACATCCTTTGTTTCCAGTTACATAGATAAGACTCAAACCATTTCGCAGCATTGCCGGTGACACAACAATATTGTAATTTACTTAAGAGAATGCTGTGGTTCGTACAGTCACAGGCTTTTGACAGGTCACAGAAAATGCCAGTAGCCTCTAATTTGTTATCTAATGAATAAAGTACATTCTCACTGTAAGTGTAAATAACTTTCTTTATATCAGAACCTTTAAGAAATCCAAACTGTGACTTGGACAATATATTATTTCCAGTTAGACGCTTAATTAGACGATTGAACACAACCTTATCAAATACTTTTGAGAAAGCCTGCAAAAGTGAAATTGGTAGATGGTTTGGTGGTATCCCTTTATACCTCTTCTTGTAACGAGGCAAACTTCAGCATATTTTAGCTAGTCTGGAAGTGTTTTGCTGATAAGAGATTGATTACACAAAATAAGATAGAACTGAACTCGCATGAGCACTCTTTGATTAACTTTGTTGATATGTTATCATACCAACTGGAATACTTAGAGATTAAGGATTTTATGATGGATGATACTTCTTTGGAAGAGTGTCATTCTCATTTTACTGAAGTTATTTTTAAAGACTAGTCTCAGATACTCCATTGCACTGTTCACCGAACCTAATAACCCCAAGCTCTCAGTAATCGAAACCGCGTTTACGGTATGCACGTCGGAAAGGCACGAATGCCACACTAATACCTTACCCGCACCGGAGTCGTGCTACGTTGCATGTACGCTGCAGCAACGCCCTCAAACGGAAACTTTTTGACCACCCCTTACAGATTAATTCGATAGTGTGCAGATTACGGAAGGAGGGACACAATGATGAGCAGAGAGGGAGATTGAAATTTACTGCAAAGTAGAAGAAAGAAAGTGCACACAAATATATCATCAACAAAATGGATATATATGTTATTAGGCGGCAATCTTCGGGATGTCTATACGTGTCATAAATTACAGTCCCCCGCTAATTTTTTCTGTGTGTGTGTGTGTGTGTGTGTGTGTGTGTGAAGACTAATGCCAGCAATGGTTTTCAAAAATACACTCCTGGAAATTGAAATAAGAACACCGTGAATTCATTGTCCCAGGAAGGGGAAACTTTATTGACACATTACTGGGGTCAGATACATCACATGATCACACTGACAGAACCACAGGCACATAGACACAGGCAACAGAGCATGCACAATGTCGGCACTAGTACAGTGTATATCTACCTTTCGCAGCAATGCAGGCTGCTATTCTCCCATGGAGACGATCGTAGAGATGCTGGATGTAGTCCTGTGGAACGGCTTGCCATGCCATTTCCACCTGGCGCCTCAGTTGGACCAGCGTTCGTGCTGGACGTGCAGACCGCGTGAGACGACGCTTCATCCAGTCCCAAACATGCCCAATGGGGGACAGATCCGGAGATCTTGCTGGCCAGGGTAGTTGACTTACGCCTTCTAGAGCACGTTGGGTGGCACGGGATACATGCGGACGTGCATTGTCCTGTTGGAACAGCAAGTTCCCTTGCCGGTCTAGGAATGGTAGAACGATGGGTTCGATGACGGTTTGGATGTACCGTGCACTATTCAGTGTCCCCTCGACGATCACCAGTGGTGTACGGCCAGTGTAGGAGATCGCTCCCCACACCATGATGCCGGGTGTTGGCCCTGTGTGCCTCGGTCGTATGCAGTCCTGATTGTGGCGCTCACCTGCACGGCGCCAAATACGCATACGACCATCATTGGCACCAAGGCAGAAGCGACTCTCATCGCTGAAGACGACACGTCTCCATTCGTCCCTCCATTCACGCCTGTCGCGACACCTCTGGAGGCGGGCTGCACGATGTTGGGGCGTGAGCGGAAGACAGCCTAACGGCGTGCGGGACCGTAGCCCAGCTTCATGGAGACGGTTGCGAATGGTCCTCGCCGATACCCCAGGAGCAACAGTGTCCCTAATTTGCTGGGAAGTGACGGTGCGGTCCCCTACGGCACTGCGTAGGGTCCTACGGTCTTGGCGTGCATCCGTACGTCGCTGCGGTCCGGTCCCAGGTCGACGGGCACGTGCACCTTCCGCCGACCACTGGCGACAACATCGATGTACTGTGGAGACCTCACGCCCCACGTGTTGAGCAATTCGGCGGTACGTCCACCCGGCCTCCCGCATGCCCACTATACGCCCTCGCTCAAAGTCCGTCAACTGCACATACGGTTCACGTCCACGCTGTCGCGGCATGCTACCAGTGTTAAAGACTGCGATGGAGCTCCGTATGCCACGGCAAACTGGCTGACACTGACGGCGGCGGTGCACAAATGCTGCGCAGCTAGCGCCATTCGACGGCCAACACCGCGGTTCCTGGTGTGTCCGCTGTGCCGTGCGTGTGATCGTTGCTTGTACAGCCCTCTCGCAGTGTCCGGAGCAAGTATGGTGGGTCTGACACACCGGTGTCAATGTGTTCTTTTTTCCATTTCCAGTAGTGTAGACACGAGGAAAGATTTTTTATTGCCGTTACGCCATACACTGTCTCGTGGACCCCTACCACCACGGCACAGCGCGTCCCCAGGTTGCGGATAGGGGATACGGCCTTCAGATATGGAGGATAGCTGCGAATACAAAAAACAAGCAATCGCGGACAGCCGGTGGGGAGCAGGCGATGGAGTGATGAACCATCCTTGTTTCTTCTTCTCTTACTATCAAATCTATTCATCAAGAAGGGTCCCTTTGAAGTAAAATATACCGGAGGTAAACTAGGTTCCCATTTGGATCTCCAGGTGGAACCTACTTCGAAGAGATTCAGGCCGAAAGGAACTTTCAGGTTGGCAACATGGAACGTTAAAAGTTTGAACAGGCCAGGAACGTTGCAGACATTATTAGACGAATTAGATAGATACGATGTAGACATTACAAATATTCAAGAAACTTGGTGACAGGGGGAGGGTAGCATAAAGAGGGGTAACTATACATTTTTCTATGGAGGTGCGGAAGCTCACAGTTTCTGAACAGGTTTCGCAGTACAGAGAAAAGTGCTACACGCAATCACAGATATAAGGTTCATTAGTGACTGACTATCAGTTACAGTGTTGTCCAGCAGGTGGACTATACTAGTAGTAATTAATGTACATGCACCAACTGAGGACACTGGAGAGGTTGTTAAAGATGGCTTTTATGAAGCACTAGATCAACTGTGGGATGAGTTCTCCTCGTACAATACAAAATTAATCATAGGTGATTTTAATGCGAAGATAGGGAAGGAGGAAGCATTCCGGCCTACAGTTGGGAAAGAAAGTTTCCATAACATTTCGAATGATAATGGCACAAGTGTAGTTAATTTTGCTGTTTCAAAAGACATGATTGATGAGAGCACATATTTCAAAAGGAAGGACATTCATAAAGCAACTTGGGTCTCTCCGGATGGACACACCCGAAACCAAATTGATCATGTTCTTATAGATCGGAGATGGCACACTAGTATAGAAAATGTTAGGAGTTTCAGGGGAGGAGACTGCGATTCTGATCATTTTCTTGTAGTTGCCAAAGTTCGCCAACGGCTATCAACAGCAACATCAAGGTGTCACAACGCAGAACTTGTTAGGTTCGACACTGACAAGCTAAATGATGAAAACTTTAGAAGAAGGTACGTGTTAGAAATTTCAAATAGGTTTGATGCTCTCAGGACACACGAAGATGAAGACGAGGATGTAAATAAACAGTGGATCACTGTGAGGAACAAAATCAAAGAGGCAGAGAAGGTCACAATAGGTACAATTAAGAAGAACGGGAGGAAACCGTGGTTTGATGAGGAATGCAAGAAATTGGTAGAGGAAAGGAGAAAAGCGCAATTAGATTGGGATAGAATGGCAGATAGAAAACGAAAGGAGTTCTTGAACATGAGAAGGGAAGTTAGTCGTAGGCTACGGGCAAAAGAAGAGGGATTATTTGAACAATCAAATTAAGAAAATGGAAACAAACAGTAAAAAAAAAAAAAAAAAAAAATTAGGGAACTTTACCTAGACATGAATGGGTATAGGAAGGGGTTCAAAGCTAGGACAAATGCACTTCGAGGGAACGCCGGGGGAATACTGAGACCCCAGTGCTATATTAAGTAAATGGAGGGCGTATTTTGAGCATCTATTAAATGTACACCAGGAAGCAGGAAATGAGCAGGCGTACGAAATACATACAGCAGAATCCCAGATACCTGAGACAAATGTAAAGGAAGTAAGAGATGCAATCAACAAATTGAAAAACCATAAAGCACCAAGATAAGATTGCACAACCTGCAGAATTAGTTAAAAATGGGGGACAGAAATTGGTGGAAGTAGTTCACAAAGGGATAAATAAAGTATGGAACTCAGAGATGATACCTGAAGAGTGGCAGGAGTCGATTCTGATCCCAATTTTTAAGAAGGGCGACAAAATGGATTGTAGTAATTATAGAGGGATATCGCTATTACCAGTATGTTCCAAAATTTTCTCGAATATTCTGCTAAGCAGGCTTACACCATATGCAGATGAAATTGTGGGGGATTTCCAAGCTGGCTTTCGGAGGAACAGATCAACTATAGACCAAATATTCATCCTGCGCCAAATTTTGGTAAGGAAATGGGATTACAATAAACCAGTTCATAATCTTTTCATAGATTTTACAAAAGCATATGATTCAGTATTGCAATCAAAATTGTACAGAATTCTTCTGGGACTTGGAATTCAAAGAAGTATGTTAGACTTGTAGAAGCGAGTTTGAAAAACACAAAAGGTATAGTACGAATGGGAAATTGGAGTCAGAAGAATTTGTAATAAAGAACGGACTTAACCATGGAGATGCCCTGTCTCCACTACTTTTTAATTTAGTCCTAGAATATATTGTACGAATGGCAGCAGATAATTCAGAAGGTGTGGAGTTAAATGGAAATATTAAGATATTAGGGTATGTATATGATCTAAACATCATTGCCGGGCGCGATTAGCCGAGCGGTCAAAGGTGCTGCAGTTACGGACTGTGCGGCTGGTCCCGGCGGAGGTTCGAATCCTCCCTCAGGCATGGGTGTGTGTGTTTGTCATTAGGATAATTTAGGTTAAGTAGTGTGTAAGCTTAGGGACTGATGACGTTAGCAGTTAAGTCCCATAAGATTTCACACACATTTGAACATTTTTAAAACATCATTAGCGATAGGAAAGAATCTGCAACAGTAAATGCGAATGCGTTAATCAAGGCTAGTGAAGATGTAGATATAAGGATGAGTGAAGACAAAACTAAATACCTGGTTACTAATAGAATGCCAACAACAGTAGATCAGGAAGTGTTAAGAGTTGGAGACATGCAGTTTGAAAAAGTATCTAGGCGTGGACATCACTTCGAGAAATGAGATTGAATCCGAACTGAAGAAGAGATTACGGGCGGGAAATGCGTGCTACTTCTCACTAAATAGATTACTTTCATCACGAATATTGCCTAGGAATTTAAAGATTAGAATATACAAAACTATTATTCTACCAGTTATGCTGTATGAGTGTGAGACTTGGTCTCTCACTGTGCGAAATGAAAAGCCGCTTCGAATATTTGAAAACAAAATTTTGAGGAAAGTTTCTGAGCAAAAAGGGATGACATTAGCGGAGAGTGGCGAAAACTGCATAACGAAGAGGTTCACGAACACTATTCAAGCCCTGACATAACCAGTATTATTAAATCACGTAGGCTGCGATGGGCGGGTCACGTAGCTCGAATGGATGAGGGCAGGGCAGCGCGCAGAGTACTGGTAGGGCACTTAGAGGGAAAACGTCCTGTGGGGGGGACCGAGGCGTAGGTGGGAGGACAATGTGAAGGCTGATTTGAGGAGCCTAGGTATTGAAGGTGAATGGAAGGAAATAGCCCAAGACAGGGACAGGTGGCGAAAATACGTTGCTGCGGTAACGGACTCTTGAGTCCGGTATGACCAGTGAGTGAGTGAGTGCGTTACGCCATACAAGTTGTCCAGCAGTAGATATCTGCTAACAAAGTAATCTGCGAATTTGTCTAGTATACTCGCGGTATAGTTACTTTCATAGGCGTGATATTGAAGTTTCAGTCTAGCTGAAACCATGTCTCTTGCGAATGAAGTAGTGCAGAAAGCAGCAGGCTGTACAGAAGTCCTCTTTCACATTGTTGCAATTGAATATCCGCCGTATTGTTGCCATTTCGCATCCGGCTTTCAGAAGCACATTGCTCTTGCCAGTTGCTACAGAGCGATTCAGCCGCCTGTCCAACGATTCAATGGCGCAGCTGAATCGCGGCCACGAGGTCGCCAGTGTGAAAGCAGCTCTGCTACGCGTGTGAAGCCAGGGCTGGTCGCTAGTTATGAATAATACAAGGAAATAATAACTTTGCGAAAACTTCGTAGCTTTCGTAGCACTGAACTGCACTTCAAGGATATCGAGGAAGCAGAAAAAGTGTTTTGTTTATAGGATTTGGTTTTAAAAGACGTCAGAATAAAATAGTCATTATGTGCTGGCGAACAGCCATAGTAGCAAAAAGAGTAAAAAGGCAACGGCTGATGCTTTTGATGCTGTGATATGAATTTTCAGTGAACACCCATTTGCTTCTAAGTAACAATTTGAAGTCATTTGTCTGGGAAAAACACATTTATAGGGGATGCCTAGCAATGACTTCTTAAACACTCTCACACATGCATGTAAATACACAAAAACGCACAAATAAATGACGTAGAAAAGACCTAAGAAAAGATTCCAAAAATTCATTTACTGAAAGTCATTGTGATGGCACCAGTCACGTATTAATAATATTTGAAAGGAAAGTAAATGTATCTTATGAAAATTGCAGTTCGTATTATCTGTTAATAATTTTACCAAAGAACAGTTCATTGTTATTATGTAAAGAAAATTACGCCGACACTTTTCATTAATATCTTGTGGCAGCTCAAGGACGATTTTGTCATTTTTAGAATTTCATCGCTACAAAATAATACTGACGCGGTTTTCATCATTCTTACTTTAAGAGAATGATAGTAATTAAAACAAATCGTTCCCGAGACATTCATCGCAGTACTAATAACAAAAAACTTTGTATTATTTCCTTCGTAAGTAACATCGCATTTCGAGCACTGCTGAGATGGAAATATGACTGTACCTGTTAAGCTTTAAAGGCGTGTCAGTAAAACAAAACAAAACTGAATAAATGCTGTGAAGTTATGGCATGTTAAGTTGAATGAACTTTGCCTGTCACTGCCTCACTTTTCAGGCAAGTCATTTAATAAAAGAAATACTTACTGAATGAAGACATTGCGATTGTTCATACTACTGCACCTTGACACATTTACCGATACATTACCTAAGTACAAAATTTTATATAAGATGCACTGAATAAAAAACAGACTTTCTGACCAAAAAGCAGACATATAACGCTAGATGCAGCTTTCCAATTATATTCCGTGAATATCACTCAATTTCTCATACTCCAGGTAAGTTCCTGGACTCATTTACCTTTGTACAATATTTTCGTACTTTTGGACAACAAAATGTTCAAATGTGTGTGAAATCTTATGGGACTTAACTGCTAAGGTCATCAGTCCCTAAGCTTACACACTACTTAACCTAAACTATCCTAAGGACAAACACACACACCCATGCCCGAGGGAGGACTCTAACCTCCGCCGGGACCAGCCGCAAAGTCCATGACTGCAGCCCCCCAGACCGCTTGGCAAATCCCGCGCGGCTTTGGACACTACTATTAGGTCATGCTTCAAGTGCATTGATCTTTGAAACAAGACAAAAACATACGTGAAACGCTCACAGTGAAATTTCTAGTCCCCTCTATTACGCTGCTGTACAGCACATCGTTACTAATAAAGCGCTATCGATTATAAATTAATTTTAACGAACTCTCTCTTATAGATTACGAAAGTTTAATCCAAGATTCTTATTCACTGTCTCGAAATATTACAACAATTTAAGACCAACAGACGTATAAAAAAATTATGAAAGAAATACACAATGCAATAGTTACTCTACCGGCCATCAACAAATTCCTTGTGCATGTAAGTAGCTTAGGACTGCCAAGTTGCTGCAGCGACTGGCAGATGGCGTGAGAACGTACTTTCTGGATCACAACCACAGTAAGACTTTGTGTAACAATATAGGTTTGGAAAGTAGGATAAAAATAACAACAAAAAATTATTTAAGCTGTACTGTACAGCGTTTTGTAACGTTGCACTTCCAGCAGATGTTCGGAAACAACGTTGATACCTGTAGATTGTCCAGTAGCCAACGTTGTGTAATGCATCCGTTTCAAAATAAAGCAAGAAATGTAACTGAAAAGTAGTGAATGTCCTTTATTCCTCTGAAAATAAACTTTTGGGAGTCGTTATATCTCACAGTGGCCATAGCTAGAGCATGACAAAGTAAGGTAAGTCATAAGCAGTTAAATTTTGATTAAATTTACACCTACTACTGCCAAAATAAAACTCTTCCGTTACCTGATTTCGTAATATCCAGGTTCATTGTCATTACTGGGGAGCAGATAAGCTTGGTGACGGCGGACCGTTATAATGTGATGTATAGTGTGGCAAAATCTTTTGAATTACACAAAAAAACATTGATCGGACTTCGCAACAAGAAATTTTGACTACAAGGTTCGACTCGTAAAGAATGCAAGTAGCCTTTTAATGGCGCGCGGATGCCACGCAAACTGACACGTAACAAAACCAATCGCTTCCCGATGTATATAAAAATGAAATAGAGAAAAATTCAGGACATATCATTAGTAACAGGATCTGTATTGGACTACTATAAAATAAATACATAAATGCATCTGAAACTATTATTATTATTATTCTTATTGTTTGTAAAAACGCAAGTAACAAGAAAATGCGTCGTTACATGATGGCGGACAGGAGAAGAAAGACGCTTTTTAGGAGACTATAAGTGGCTCAATTATTATTTTAAACTGAATAACGAAAATACATCAAGGATGCGTGACACAATTGGATAATTGGCTTAGCACATCAAATTAATTTATTACAGTCGTCATTCGACTGATGAGACACAGTGACGGTAATTATCTTTGTGCTGTTAGTTCTGAATCTGCCAGTAGGGCGTAAAGTAGCCATTAATTTCCCCACGGCTGTGTTGGTAGACGCGCCAGCACGGGAGCGTATAATTCCCCGTCAGTCACCAGCACGTGCGACATTTCCTAATCGGTCATCCACATCCTTCCCTTCACGGCGCCATAATTTTAAGTAACGTAAATCATGCCCCGAGTACTAGGCAGAACATGAAAGCTACCAGTGCCCGTATAACGGCGGGCACTTCGCAAATCAGGCCGTCTAGCCAATGTGTGTGTGTGAACGCGCCGCCGTTAACAAGCGCACGACGTACCGCCCCGTCACGCTGCTAGCGCCAGAATATGGAACTCCAGCCAGGCTGATGATTCAGCTAATAATCAACAATCAGAAGATGGAGTTTCAGGTAGACACTGGGCCAGCGATGTCACTAATTAACTGGCACACATGCCAGCAGACTGCCAAGCCTCGGCTCCAGAAAGCAGAGAGGCAAGAGGTATCCTGCAGGTGCCAGCACTTACCACTCGGGGGACAAATTAAAGCGCCAGCAGTTTACAAACAAATAGCTCGCACACTGACACCCCTAGTAGCTAGTTCTCTGGCAGCAACTAACGCACTCGAGCTACATGATTTAGCCTTATTTGGGTTCAAATGGTTCAAATGGCTCTGAGCACTATGGGACTTAACATCTATGGTCATCAGTCCCCTAGAACTTAGAACTACTTAAACCTAACTAACTTAAGGACAGCACACAACACCCAGTCATCACGAGGCAGAGAAAATTCCTGACTCCGCCGGGAATCGAACCCGGAATCCCGGGCGTGGGAAGCGAGAACGCTACCGCACGACCACGAGCTGCGGATCCTTATTTGGGTTCCAGATCGATGACCAAGTAGCATTAGCATCTACAACAACTCCATTGAACATTGAACTAGTCATAAACAATTGCTTGAACTCATGCTGGAGTGGGAAAAAGAATTTTAGCCACACATTAAATTAAAACCGTCGACTACATTTCGCAACTCTTATTTTACTTTCTGTTCATCTTGTAACCTCTTTTCAAGCCATTAATCATTCTGTTCAGTTGATCTTCCAAGCTGGGACCTTATAGCTCTTCTCTTTATGGCGCTTTACAAACAAATACATGGCTCTGACATGGGTGTCTGGAGGGTCCAGAGAGAAGGGGTGCACTTTCAGTGTCGTGCTCAATTAACGGAATAGCAATGCTTCTATACATATTGAAAATACAAGTCCCCTACCTCGTTTTCCTGTCTGTATGTTATGGCGAATCTCAGCAATCACTGAGGTATATTGATACGGTTTTTGCTAATAAATAGGGAGGTGTGTGTATACACTATAACTCACTATTTACAGCAGTTCTGAGTGTGCAGTATATGTATTGTTGCCTGTTCCATATTTAACAGGCATTTGGAGTGACATCTAATGACAATGATCGGAGCTGCGAGCTGGGGTGAACTACAGATGAAGAGTTATCTGGCGGGAAAAGTAGTAAATAGCTGCCCCAGAGGGCAGCAAAGTCTGACGGTATATAAACATATTACGAAGTCCCTCGCTGCATTTTTCTGATTGTTTAGGGAGGCTAATCTCAGCAACTGCATTAGGGATTTCGATACGGTTGTCACTAACAGATAGATTGCTTCACCAGGAAGGTTTATGTATATCACTACATTACATAAACAACTGGTCCAGTTGTAGATATTTAGTTGTACCGCTGCAAAGCCTCGGTGGGTCGTTAGTTTATTAACAAAAAGTAGTGACAGGTATCTTTACATGAAACACTAAACTAAACCACTGCATTTATTAGTTCCTCAACACAATACAACAAATTACGAATCGTATGCACTTCAATGCCCATTCATAACGTTCTATTTGAAGCCATATCCCACATCATATGAAAGTACTCAATGTCCAATTTTATCCGAAGTACGAGGGCTATCCACAAAGTACATTATGTTTTGGAATTAAAAATAAATAAAGTGTTGGAATTTCTTTTTATTATATACAGATGAAAGCCACACTTAAATACTACTTTTCTACATAGTTGCCATTTAAATTAAGGCACTTATCGTAGCGATGGACGAGCTTGGAAATTCCTTCGTCGTAAAATTCGACCGCCTGCGCCTTCATCCACGTGGTTACCTCTTCTTGAAGCTGTGCGTCGTCATCAAAACGCTGCATAGCCAACCACTTCTTCATTGCTGGGAATAAGTGGAAGTCGCTCGGTGCCACGTCGGGACTGTACGGCGGATGAGGAAATAACTCCCACTTAAAAGATTCGAGAACTTCACCAGTGGCATTTGCCATGTGGGCCCGGGCGTTGTCGTGAATCAGCAAGATCTTTGAGCCCAACTTTCCCCTGCGCTTGTTTTGTATTGCTCATCTGAGGTTGTGCAGAGTTTGGCAATACCTTTGAGAGTTTATTGTAGTGCCTCTTTCCAGGAAATCCACAAAAATCACACCTTCTCTGTCCCAAAAGACAGTCGCCATCTCCTTTCTTGCTGACATTGTCTGCATGCATTTCTTGGGTTTTTGGGGGGAATTTGTATGCCCCCACTGCATTGACTGCAATTTTGTCTTGCAGTTCACATGCTTAACCCATGTTTCGTCACCAGTGACGATGCGATCGAGTAATGAGTCGCCATCTTTCTCGTAAGCGTCCAAAAACGTTAATGCTGCAGCCATTCGCTGATTTTTGTGAATCTCTGTCAAGATTTTTGGTATGCATCTTGCACAGAACTTGTGGTAACCAAGCTTTTCAGTAATGATTTCGTGCAACAAACTTCGTGAAATTTGTGGAAAACTCATAGAGAGTTTCGTTATTGTGAAATTACGGTTTTCACGGACCGCGGCATCGACTTTTTCGACAAGTTCGGCAGTCACTATGCTGGGTCTTCCACTTCGCTTTTCGTCGTGAACGTTAGTTCGGCCATTTTTAAATTTTATGACCCATTGACGCACTCCACCTTCAGTGATTATGTTGTCCCCATACAATTCACAAAGCTGCCGATAGATTTCTATCGGTGTACAGTTTTTGGCAGCCAGAAACCTTATTACAGCACGCACTTCACACTTCGCGGCATTTTCAATTAACGCTAACATTTCAAACTGTCACAGTAACTCAACGGAGTACAACACGAAACTGTCACTAGCACGGCAGGATGCCGACTGAGCGGCGGAATGCCATGACACCAAGATGGCCGCGCTAGCCCCGCCCCTAACGGACACAAACGAAAACATAATGTACTTTGTGGATAGCTCTCGTATTTTAAAGTCCAGAGTATCCTAAAAAATCATAGTTTCCACCAATTTGTAACAGTTCGTTGGGTCAATGTGCTGCTAACGGCTGCTCAAATTGCTGCTGCAGGTGCAGTACGATGCGACAGAGCCACACGCGGAAGACGATGGTCTTCCCTCTCAGTAGTACCAGGTTGCCCTGGAGAGCCCGGTCTTAATGCGACCGTACGTTCTCGTGGTCACTCCTGCCAGAAATCATGTACAGTGGGTACGTTCCTGCCAAATCTTTCTGCAATATCGCAGAAGGAACATCCAGCTTCTCGTAATCCTGTTACACGACCTCGTTCAAATTCAGTGAGCTGTTGATAATGGAATCTTTGCTACCTTAAAGGCATTTTTGACTAAAATCAACTCAACATGTCCAGTCTCAAAGGTGACTAACACTCTCAACCGTTACAGCCTGTATCTAAAGCAAATCTGACTTGCATCCTGCTAGCGCCACTCTTATGCGACTGGCATGAAATCTTAACAGACGTCATCTTTCAGATGTAGAAACACACCTACCAACTTTCGTTTATGTCGCATAGCTATGCGACATAAACGAAAATTGGTTGGTGTGTTTCTACATCTGAAAGATGACGTCTATTCAGATTTCACGCCAGTCGCATAAGACCATATGTAGCTGGTTTCAAAATTACGCTGACAAACTTGGGGGCGGGGGATGTAGATGGTGTCTTAAGGAACAAAATGAGGATGGGAAACCGTGTCCGGAAACATCATTCAACGATGCTACAGAGCGTCGAAGCTACAGGCTCTGGCGCCTGCTGATAGGCCATCTCATCGACATTAAACAACTTCGTACGCTGATGGGCCCTAGGTGGAATGTCTCACAATGCTGTTCCTTATTCAGTGATCATAGCTGGCGGCAACGACCGTGAATGGAGAGTATGGAGCTAGCTGCCTGGTGGACGGGCCTTGCCTCCTATGAATACGACGCTCTGCTCCATTGGTGGATGACGGTTTCATACACAGGTTTCCACCTGCAGTTTATTTTTCTCCTGTATACCAAAGAACACTGGAGATTTTAGAGGCCTCCACAAGCAAAATGAAACGCAGGTAGAAACCAGTGTCCTAATCTGTTATCCACCGAGAGCATCGCATTCATAGGAGACAAGGCCTGTCTACACAGTAGCTAGCTTCCGCTTCTCCACTGGTGATAGTGGCATCAGCTGCGAACACTGAATAACAAACAACAGACCACCTATGGTCTGTCAGCGCACAAAGTCACGCTTTCTGCCTAAGGGGTGACAGTGGCAGGCACCACTGTCTATAGCTTCTACACTCTGTAGCGCCGTTGGATGACATTTCTGGACATGGCTTCCTATCCTTGATCTTCTCCCCAAGAAAATTCCTACAAACCTTCGAAGTTTTTTGCAACATTTCTGGGACACCATGATGTACCAGGCGGCTATACTTAAAGTACAGCTACTAATGGAGGTCCAGTGTGGGCTGATTTCGTATGGCTGCGAAACCTAATAGATATGCTAATGCAGTAAATGAAGCAGGCAAAAAGGAATACAAACGTCTCAAAAATGATATCGACAAGAAGTGCAAAATGGCTAAGCAGGGATGGCTAGAGAACAAATGTAAGGGTGTACAGGCTTATCTCACTAGGGGTAAGACAGATACTGCCTACAGGAAAATTAAAGAGAGGTTTGGAGAAAGGAGAACCACTTGCATGAATATCAAGAGCTTTGATGGAAACCAAGTTCTAAGCAAAGCAGGGAAAGCAGAAAGGTGGAAGGATTATTTAGAGGGTCTATACAAGGGCGATGTACTTGAGGACAATATTATGGAAATGGAAGAGGATGTGGATGAAGATGAAATGGGAGATACGATACTGCGTGAAGAGTTTGACAGAGCACTGAAAGACCTAAGTCGAAACAAGGCCCCCGGAGTAGACAACATTCCATTAGAACTACTGACAGCCTTGGGAGAGCCAGTCCTGACAAAACTCTACCATCTGGTGAGCAAGATGTATGAGACAAGCGAAATACCCTCAGACTTCAAGAAGAATATAATAATTCCAATCCCAAAGAAAGCAGGTGATGACAGATGTGAAAATTACCGAACTATCAGTTTAATAAGTCACAGCTGCAAAATACTAACGCGAATTCTATACAGACGAATGGAAAAACTGGTAGAAGCCGACCTCGGGGAAGATCAGTTTGGATTCCGTAGAAATATTGGAACACATGAGGCAATACTGACCTTACGACTTATCTTAGAAGAAAGATTAAGGAAAGGCAAACCTACGTTTCTAGCATTTGTAGACTTAGAGAAAGCTTTTGACAATGTTGACTGGAATACTCTCTTTCGAATTCTAAAAGTGGCAGGGGTAAAATACAGGGAGCGAAAGGCTATTTACAATTTGTACAGAAACCAGATGGCAGTTATAAGAGTCGAGGGGCATGAAAGGGAAGCAATGGTTGGGAAGGGAGTGAGACAGGGTCGTAGCCTCTCCCCGATGTTATTCAATCTGTATATTAGCATTGGCGGGCGAAGACTTCCGGCATATGAAGTCGGCCTCATTCTGCCAACGGCCTTGTCAAAGAGGGCGGAGGAGCGGATAGAGGTTCAGGGCACTCTCTTGTCCTAGGGGTGGGAAATTGCCCCTAAAGGCGGAAGAATCATCAACGATCCACGACATGAGGATGCAGAAGGCAATGGAAACCACTGCATTAAAGACACGTAACGTGTATCCACAGGACATGTGGCCTGTAATTGAAGAAGTGTCATGATGATCTCTCCATTGGCAAAAAATTCCGGAATAGTCCCCCATTCGGATCTCCGGGAGGGGACTGCCAAGGGGGAGGTAACCATGAGAAAAAGATTGAATAATCAACGAAAGGATAACGTTCTACGAGTCGGGGCGTGGAATGTCAGAAGCTTGAACGTGGTAGGCAAACTAGAAAATCTGAAAAGGGAAATGCAAAGGCTCAATCTAGATATAGTAGGGGTCAGTGAAGTGAAATGGAAGGAAGACAAGGATTTCTGGTCAGATGAGTATCGGGTAATATCAACAGCAGCAGAAAATGGTATAACAGGTGTAGGATTCGTTATGTTAGTTCAGTTATACATGCCGATGTCGCAAGCTGAAGATGAACAGATAGAGAAAGTGTATGAGGATATTGAAAGGGTAATGCAGTATGTAATGGGGGACGAAAATCTAATAGTCATGGGCGACTGGAATGCAGTTGTAGGGGAAGGAGTAGAAGAAAATGTTACAGGAGATTATGGGCTTGGGACAAGGAATGAAAGAGGAGAAAGACTAATTGAGTTCTGTAACAAGTTTCAGCTAGTAATAGCGAATACCCTGTTCAAGAATCACAAGAGGAGGAGGTATACTTGGAAAAGGCCGGGAGATACGGGAAGATTTCAATTAGATTACATCATGGTCAGACAGAGATTCCGAAATCAGATACTGGATTGTAAGGCGTACCCAGGAGCAGATATAGACTCAGACCACAATATAGTAGTGATGAAGAGTAGGCTGAAGTTCAAGACATTAGTCAGGAAGAATCAATACGCAAAGAAATGGGATACGGAAGTACTAAGGAATGACGAGATACGTTTGAAGTTCTCTAACGCTATAGATACAGCAATAAGGAAAAGCGCAGTAGGCAGTACAGTTGAAGAGGAATGGACATCTCTAAAAAGGGCCATCATCACAGAAGTTGGGAAGGAAATC
This sequence comes from Schistocerca piceifrons, assembly GCF_021461385.2. NCBI lineage: Eukaryota > Metazoa > Arthropoda > Insecta > Orthoptera > Acrididae > Schistocerca > Schistocerca piceifrons. The sequence goes on from NC_060142.1 coordinate 58,462,207, forward strand.
ATAGGTACAAAGAAGGTAGCTGCGAAAAAACCATGGGTAACAGAAGAAATACTTCAGTTGATTGATGAAAGGAGGAAGTACAAACATGTTCCGGGAAAATCAGGAATACAGAAATACAAGTCGCTGAGGAATGAAATAAATAGGAAGTGCAGGGAAGCTAAGACGAAATGGCTGCAGGAAAAATGTGAAGACATCGAAAAAGATATGATTGTCGGAAGGACAGACTCAGCATACAGGAAAGTCAAAACAACCTTTGGTGACATTAAAACCAACGGTGGTAACATTAAGAGTGCAACGGGAATTCCACTGTTAAATGCAGAGGAGAGAGCAGATGGGTGGAAAGAATACATTGAAAGCCTCTATGAGGGTGAAGATTTGTCTGATGTGATAGAAGAAGAAACAGGAGTCGATTTAGAAGAGATAGGGGATCCAGTATTAGAATCGGAATTTAAAAGAGCTTTGGAGGAATTACGGTCAAATAAGACAGAAGGGATAGATAACATTCCACCAGAATTTCTAAAATCATTGGGGGGAGTGGCAACAAAACGACTATTCACGTTGGTGTGTGGAATATATGAGTCTGGCGACATACCATCTGACTTTCGGAAAAGCATCATCCACACAATTCCGAAGACGGCAAGAGCTGACAAGTGCGAGAATTATCGCACAATCAGCTTAACAGCTCATGCATCGAAGCTGCTTACAAGAATAATATACAGAAGAATGGAAAAGAAAATTGAGAATGCGCTAGGTGACGATCAGTTTGGCTTTAGGAAAAGTAAATGGACGAGAGAGGCAATTCTGACGTTACGGCTAATAATGGAAGCAAGGCTAAAGAAAAATCAAGACGCTTTCATAGGATTTGTCGACCTGGAAAAAACGTTTGACAATATAAAATGGTGCAAGCTGTTCGAGATTCTGAAAAAAGTAGGGGTAAGCTATAGGGAGAGACGGGTCATATACAATATGTACAACAACCAAGAGGGAATAATAAGAGTGGACGATCAAGAACGAAGTGCTCGTATTAAGAAGGGTGTAAGACAAGCTGTAGCCTTTCGCCCCTACTCTTCAATCTGTACATCGAGGAAGCAATGATGGAAATAAAAGAAAGGTTCAGGAGTGGAATTAAAATACAAAGTGAAAGGATATCAATCATACGATTCGCTAATGACATTGCTATCCTGAGTGAAAGTGAAGAAGAATTAAGTGATCTGCTGAACGGAATGAACAGTCTAATGAGTACACAGTATGGTTTGAGAGTAAATCGGAGAAAGACGAAGGTAATGAGAAGTAGTAGAAATGAGAACAGCGAGAAACTTAACATCAGGATTGATGGCCATGAAGTCAATGAAGTTAAGGAATTCTGCTACCTAGGCAGTAAAATAACCAATGACGGATGGAGCAAGGAGGACATCAAAAGCAGACTCGCTATGGCAAAAAAGGCATTTCTGGCCAAGAGAAAAAAAAAATATTGAGCAAGCAGTAAAGGAAACAAAAGAAAAGTTCGGAGTGGGTATTAAAATCCATGGTGAAGAAATCAAAACTTTGAGGTTCGCCGATGACATTGTAATTGTGTCAGAGACAGCAAAGAACTTGGAAGAGCAGTTGAACGGAATGGACAGTGTCTTGAAAGGAGGGTATAAGATGAACATCAACAAAAGCAAAATGAGGATAATAGAATGTAGTCGAATTAAGTCGGGTGATGCTGAGGCAATTAGATTAGGAAATGAGACACTTAAAGTAGTAAAGGAGTTTTGCTATTTGGGGAGCAAAATAACTGATGATGGTCGTAGTAGAGAGGGTATAAAATGTAGACTGGCAAGGCCAGGAAAGAGTTTCTGAAAAAGAAAAATTTGTAAACATCGAATATAGATTTCAATGTCAGGAAGTCGTTTCTGAAAGTATGGAAGTGAGAGGGAAACCAAGAGATGAATACACTAAGCAGATTCAGAAGGATGTAGGCTGCGGTAGGTACTGGGAGATGATGAAGCTTGCACAGGATAGAGTATCATAAAGAGCTGCATTAAACCAGTCTCAGCACTGAAGACCACAACTTATGCGGAATCGATTTATACTGGGAAAAAATTAGTTCAAGTTGTGGCTACCAGGAGAAAATCTGATGCTGTACACAGTTTATATGATGGTATGACGACAGCACTGTCATTTGACAAGCTATAACCGTGAAGTGAGTGAAGAGAATGTGACCGAGAAAAGATGCCGTACGCTGTTAGTGAAACCGTTTTATGTGGATGGTAGCAATTACAGTGCCGTATTGAGAGAGTCTCGCCGACTGAAAGTGTGACGAGAGGAGCCGTGTCATTAAATTGTTTAAGGAAGACGATAATGAAATTCGAAAACACGGCTGTGCTTGGTGTGGTACTGGAAGAGGAAGACATTCTAGCTCAGCGGCAGTTACTGACGAGGTTGCTGTTTCTGTAACTGACGGCGTAGCACGCAGTGCTGGTAGTCGTGCAGTGTCACGAGAATTGTCCATCCCATGGTCAACAGTACAAAAAGTTTTGCAGTCTGTTTTACACTGGTACCCGTACAGGATCCAGACGGTGCACCAAGTGAATCATGATCCGCAGAAATGTTCTGAATTTGCTCTTTGGTTTGTGGCATTGGTCGAAGTTGATGACATGTGGCCAGACGGTATTCTGTGGTGTGACGATGTACATTTTGCACTACAGGGTGCAGGGAATACACAGAACTACGGAAGTCAGGGTACTGTTAATACACGTGTTGTTCACGAAGAGCCATTGCACTCGCTGTGTGTGACTGTGTGGTGTGGATTCACAAGCACCTGTATTCTAGGTCCGTTCTTCTTTGAAGGGAATAACTCAGAGTGCCTGACAGGTGCACCGTGACGTCTGCACGTTATCGAGACCTCCATGTGTGGCATGTGATTCCTGCTTTGGAAGAGCACAACTGTGTGGAAACGACTGTTTTATTCCAAGATGGGTAAAGAACTCACGTGGCTCGCCCAGTAAAAGATCTGCTTAATGGAACCTTGCAAGGGCGTATTATCTTCAGAGGTTTGTCAGATGTGTGGCCTGCAAGATCACCTGATATGAATCCATGCGACCTTTGGCTCTGGGGGTATCCAAAAGGATGCGTTTACCAGGGACACGTTCGGGTTCTACCTAATCTGAAGGCCAGTATACAGTTGCTCATATAAGCGGAAGGGCTGCGAACAACTGTTGATCAGATCGTTTTACGGCTGGACCATCTTCGGTGCTCATATACGACTGTAAGGAACTGTGTAAGGGGTGGTTAATAATAAAATAAAAATTATGCTTTTCTCACTTGTTTGACGCCATTCCTAATCTGTTACATATGAAAACATTACTATACGTCTTTCTTGCATTCACAGCGCCATATTTGCACCTGACGGGCAAAAATGGAAATATTTTATCCAATATAAATCGGTTCTGCATTAACGCATTAGAACATCTACCCACTTTCGGTGCCATGTGGTAATTACAACCAACAATGAACCTCTTCGAGTAGCTGTACTTTAATTATAGCCACCCAGTATGTAGTTGTGTGCATGTGTGTGGAGGGTGGGAGGGGCTGGGGGGGGGGGGGAGGAGTCACAGATAAAATTGCTTAACCATGATTTAGATAATCATAGCTGGCTTAATCACCATGAAAATAATGATGAACCTACTGGTCTGAGATGTGTTAAAACAACCTACCCAATAATTCGGGCAGGAGTCCTGCAATACATGAGACCTTAAAGGCTTTTCCAGACTCGTTTCATTAATATTTAAACCAGTGGATAAATCATTATTAAGTAAAACTGCTGCCCACTTGTCAAAATGTAAAATACTGCCATGTAAGATATGAGCAGAGACACTGGTGCGCAAGAAGCATTCTGGTGGACTCGCACACCAGAAGGGTAGCCCCAGTATCAGAGGGCAGTGTGCTACTCGCAATCGTGTTAAGGCCACTCCTTTTACCTGTGTAACTGGAGCATCGTTCATCACGCAAAAATGTCCGCTTTATCAGTTATTTTGTACGACTGCATTGTAGCATCGTTGATACTCATTTATTTCGCAAACTGTGTATTAGTTTTCATATGCTATAAATCAAAACATGTGGTGCACATTGAAGATTCGTTTTGTGACCGAATGAAAGTGGTTTACAATGCAGTGCAACGGTGTTGGCTGTGAAAATACAAGCCTCCTTGAAAATGTATTTCAATGCTAGAAAACTGCTAATACAGATGAGCAAGATGGGCATTTCTTGTAAGTTGAATTACAACACGAATATGTAGCGCAATCATTTTGGTTACACGTTAGTAGTAAATTATTGTTTATCCTAGGGCTACTCACAGGAAACCATTGTATAATGTGTATTGATGAAGGCATGAAAAAATCGTCTGATGGAAATGCCATGTAGCTAGGGCCTCCCATCGGGTAGACCGTTCGCCTGGTGAAAAGTTTTTCGAGCTGACGCCACTTCGGCGACTTGCTTGTCGATGGGGATGAAATGACAATGATAAGGACAACACAACGCCCAGTCCCTGAGCAGAGAAAAGCTCTGACCCAGCCGGGAATCGAACCCCGGCCGTTAGGTACGACATTCCATCGCGCTGATCACTCAGCTACCAGGGGCCGACACTCGTCTGATGATGAATTGTAAAATATTCGAAACCGGTAACGGTACTTTTTGAATAAAGTAACCTGAAGCCAATTTGTGGCTGGTTGCTGTACACCAGCAACAATTTATTTCATCAGGTTATCTTCCCTTAGAGATGTGGTGCACTCAACGACTGTTTTATGACTTTCAAATGATAGAGCACAGCAATCAGTCGTCTTTTCTTGCAGGTTTCATTAGGCAAATCTAGACTTCGGCTAGTGCCTAGCCATTGTCAGTGCACCATTTCATAGTATCAATGCATGTTCTACTACGTCAATCCCCTGTTGTTCGGACATCTGTCACAGTTCTTTCAAGATTGACAGAAGCTCGAGCAACAGTGGACTGACGTACAAGAACATACACTGATACTGTGAAATGGTGCATTGATAATGGCTAGGCACCAGCAGAAATCTAGATTTGCCGAATAAAACCTGCAAGCAAAAGCGACTGATTGCTGTGCTCTAAAATCTGAAAACAATTTACACTAATGGCCATTAAAATTGCTACACCACGAACATGACGTGCTACAGACTTGAAATTTAGCCGACAGGAAGAAGATGCTGTGATATGCAAATGATTAGCTTTTCAGAGCATTCACACAAGGTTGGCGCCGGTGGCGACACCTACACCGTGCTGACGTGAGGAAAGTTTCCAACCGATTTATCACACACAAACAGCAGTTGACTGGCGTTGCCTGGTGAAACGTTGTTGTGATGCCTCGTGTAAGGAGGGGAAATGCGTACCATCACGTTTCCGACTTTGATAAAGGTCGGATTGTAACCTATCGCGATTGCGGTGTATCGTATCGCGACATTGCTGCCCACGTTTGTCGAGATCCAATGACTGTTAGCAGAATATGGAATCGGTGGGTTCAGGAGGGTAATACGGAACGCCGTGCTGGATCCCAACGGCCTCGTATCACTAGCAGTCGACATGACAGGCATCTTATCCGCATGGCTGTAACGAATCGTGCAGCCACATCTCGATCCCTGAGTCAACAGATGGGGATGTTTGCAAGTCAGCAACCATCTGCACGAACAATTCGACGACGTTTGCAGCAGCATGGACTATCAGCTCGGAGACCGTGGCTGCGGTTACCCTTGACGCTGCATCACAGACAGGAGCGCCTGCGATGCACGAATGGCAAAACGTAATTTTTTCGGATGAATACAGGTTCAGTTTACAGCATCATGATGGTCGCATCCGTGTTTGGCGACATCGCGGTGAACGCACATTGGAAGTGTGTATTCGTCATCGCGATACTGGCGTATCACCCGGCGTGATGGTATGGGGTGCCATTGGTTACACGTCTCGGTCAACTCTTGTTCGCATTGACGGCATTTTGAATAGTGAACGTTGCATTTCAGATGTGTTACGACCCGTGGCTCTAACTTTCTATCGATCCCTGCGAAACTCTACATTTCAGCAGGATAATGCACAACCAAATATTGCAGGTCCTGTACGTGCCTTTCTGCATACAGAAAATGTTCGATTGCTGCCCTTGCCAGCACATTCTCCAGATGTCTCACCAATTGAAAACGTCTGGTCAATGGTGGCCGAGCAACTGGCTCGTCACAATACGCCAGTCACTACTCTTGATGAATTGTGGTATCGTGTTGAAGCTGTACATGCCATCCAAGCTCTGTTTGGCTCAATGCCCAGGCGTATCAAGGCCGTTATTACGACCAGAGGTGGTTGTTCTGGGTACTCATTTCTCAGGATGTATGGACCCAAAATTTCGTGAAAATGTAATGACATGTCAGTTCTAGTATAATACACTCCTGGAAATGGAAAAAAGAACACATTGACACCGGTGTGTCAGACCCACCATACTTGCTCCGGACACTGCGAGAGGGCTGTACAAGCAATGATCACACGGACGGGACAGCGGACACACCAGGAACCGCGGTGTTGGCCGTCGAATGACGCTAGCTGCGCAGCATTTGTGCACCGCCGCCGTCAGTGTCAGCCAGTTTGCCGTGGCATACGGAGCTCCATCGCAGTCTTTAACACTGGTAGCATGCCGCGACAGCGTGGACGTGAACCGTATGTGCAGTTGACGGACTTTGAGCGAGGGCGTATAGTGGGCATGTGGGAGGCCGGGTGGACGTACCGCCGAATTGCTCAACACGTGGGGCGTGAGGTCTCCACAGTACATCGATGTTGTCGCCATTGGTCGGCGGAAGGTGCACGTGCCCGTCGACCTGGGACCGGACCGCAGCGACGCACGGATGCACGCCAAGACCGTAGGATGCTACGCAGTGCCGTAGGGGACCGCACCGCCACTTCCCAGCAAATTAGGGACACTGTTGCTCCTGGGGTATCGGCGAGGACCATTCGCAACTGTCTCCATGAAGCTGGGCTACGGTCCCGCACACCGTTAGGCCGTCTTCCGCTCACGCCCCAACATCGTGCAGCCCGCCTCCAGTGGTGTCGCGACAGGCGTGAATGGAGGGACGAATGGAGACGTGTCGTCTTCAGCGATGAGAGTCGCTTCTGCCTTGGTGCCAATGATGGTCGTATGCGTGGTTGGCGCCGTGCAGGTGAGCGCCACAATCAGGACTGCATACGACCGAGGCACACAGGGCCAACACCCGGCATCATGGTGTGGGGAGCGATCTCCTACACTGGCCGTACACCACTGGTGATCGTCGAGGGGACACTGAATAGTGCACGGTACATCCAAACCGTCATCGAACCCATCGTTCTACCATTCCTAGACCGGCAAGGGAACTTGCTGTTCCAACAGGACAATGCACGTCCGCATGTATCCCGTGCCACCCAACGTGCTCTAGAAGGTGTAAGTCAACTACCCTGGCCAGCAAGATCTCCGGATCTGTCCCCCATTGAGCATGTTTGGGACGGGATGAAGCGTCGTCTCACGCGGTCTGCACGTCCAGCACGAACGCTGGTCCAACTGAGGCGCCAGGTGGAAATGGCATGGCAAGCCGTTCCACAGGACTACATCCAGCATCTCTACGATCGTCTCCATGGGAGAATAGCTGTCTGCACTGCTGCGAAAGGTGGATATACACTGTACTAGTGCCGACATTGTGCATGCTCTGTTGCCTGTGTCTATGTGCCTGTGGTTCTGTCAGTGTGATCATGTGATGTGTCTGACCCCAGGAATGTGTCAATAAAGTTTCCCCTTTCTGGGACAATGAATTCACGGTGTTCTTATTTCAATTTCCAGGAGTGTATATTTGTCCAATGAATACCCGTTTATCATCTGCATTTCTTCTTGGTGTAGCAATTTTAACGGCCAGTAGTGTATTTTGTATAAGGGCAACGACCTCCAACCATTGTATATGTGTAACAAAATTGCATTGCAGTTATTTTGTACGTCCATCAACATTCTCCCAGTCACACATTATCTTTCTTCAACACTGAAGTAGTTGCACGCATCCGCTGCTACCACGACAGCTCACTCGTTTCCTTGGCCCAGTACCCGGCAGAAAAATAACTCCTTCCCTCGAGGCTGCAAAGAGGTTTCATACTTCACCTGGGGTCTCGCTGATTCCCGAGCAAGATTGCAGGGCGCGGCGTGTGTATAATTAGCCCCCGGGGACCTGACCGCCGGCAGAGCCAGGAGGGGTCCGGCCATTGGGGAGTGCCGCCCGTTATCAGCCCGGCCCGGCTCCAACTTTGCCTCGGGATTACGCGTAGGCCAGCTCCCAGCGTCGGCGCGGCCGGACAGATAAGACGGCGTGTCGAGTCTGGGCCCTGCTCTGGTCCCGTCTCTTCCGCCCTGCTGCAGCTCCACCACCGGCCCAGGTCGGCGCGTTTCAGGGAAAGCCGCGCTGCCGAGCCCGACTGATCCTCTGAAGAGTTAAACCTACCGACTGCCCGGCTGAAGCTGTGAAATCGACAGTGCACTTCACAGCACCTAGCAAATACTGCGGTACACGGTCTGCTCACATTAGAGCTATCTCAAACTGGTGGCGAACATCGGTGCCCAGTATGGCGCTGAACTATCCAGCGTTAGCGCCTCCTCACACTGTGTTTCTGCTGCGGAGCTCAGGGTTTTGCACAGGCGCGACTGCCTCCACAGCATATCAGAGAAAAAAAACGCGCGCAGGTCCCAGGAGACATGGCGCTAATAAACCGTAACACCGCCACTCGCCTTGATAATGACCTCAATGTACTTGAGTACATCTACGTGACTACTCTGCATTTCGCACTTAAGTGCCTGGCAGAGGGTTTATCGGATCGCTTTCAGACTATTTCGCTACCGTTCCACTCTCGAACAGCGCGCAGGAAAAGCAAATACATAAATCTCGCCGGCCGGGGTGGCCGAGCGGTTCTAGGCGCTACAGTCTGGAAACGCGCCACCGCAACGGTCGCAGGTTCGAATCCTGCCTCGCGCATGGATGTGTGTGATGTCCTTACGTTAGTTAGGTTTAAGTAGTTCTAAGTTCTAGGGGACTGATGTCCTCAGAAGTTAAGTCCCATAGTGCTCAGAGCCATTTCAACCATTTTTTGAACATAAATCTCTCCGCGCGAACTCTGATTTCTCTTATTTTATTTCGATGATAATGTCTTCCTACGTAGGTGGACTGCAACAAAATATTTTAGCATTCGGAGGGATAAGTTTCATATTGAAAAGCCGGCCGCTGTGGCCGAGCGCTTCTAGGCGCTTCAGTCCAGAAACGCGCTGCTGCTACGGTCGCAGGTTCTGTAAGGTGTCAAGCAAATCCAACACCTTCCATGAAAACCCTGACATGATAAGCAAATCCGGCAGTATCTCACATAGATCCGAATAAATCCTGATATTAAATTAACCAAAGTAATATGGTCAACGAGTGAGCAAATGGAATACCACAGACTAACACAAGAACGCCTAAATGCATGTCATACCTCCCCACCGTGAAACAGACGCAGTCCCCAGGGAAGAAACGAGAACAGAAGCCGAGAGCAGAACCGTGTTAAGCTAGAAGGCCCTACGAGAAGGGACGGTCACCCACATCGCCGGCTGACCGTCAGGACCATCCCCCAGCCCATGTTAAAAGATAGAGCTCCCCAGAAGAACAGTATAGATCTTACGATAACACTAAAAAGAGCCACACCAGCTGCAAGTTTTAGCGTGAGACTTTTTCGCGTCTCTGTTGCAAACGTTAAAAACATTGCCCCACCACGAAAAGTATAACGTTTCTCACTGGATAGACAGAATTTTTGTAGGCAGAGCTTAAGGTTAACATTGAAACCCTGATTGGTCAGTTGAAAACACAGCCAGATAGCTTTTTTTAAACCAACTTCGGTAAACTGTAGTAAGGAGAAGTTAGGGAAGAGTTGCTTCCAAGACAGCGAGGTGTGGAGCTGCGCCGCCCGCCGGCCCCTGACACTGTCTAACCAACGACAAGGTAATGAACGCATGCGATGCCGCACTTTTGAGCACATAAGGCTTCACTCAGAACTAAAGAAGTCTCATCTGTTACATCCCCTTTTTACGTAATACTAGTGTCGATCGTCAATTCAATCTCATGGTATTCACATTTGCTACGTGAAGTTAAAATCTGAAACGCGATGATTTTTCTGTTATATAATTATTGAGAAGCCACATCAGCCACTGTAATTTACGACAAGTTAAATAAGTAATTAAAGATAATTGAGGGTCACTGTAAACCATTTTGATAGTTTTCTCTTTTGTGAAACTTAATTCAAACCTAGATTATAGATGTGATATGGCATAGGTCATCCTTCGATCCATTATAGAACTTGGAAAACTTGGAAACCCATTCAGGGAATATTCGTTCACATTTTTGTTGAACGCAGTTGGTTTTTATCATCCTGTATTAAAATATTTCCTTTTATCAACAGTGCAATTTATAAACAATGTTTTGTGAGTAGAAGAAAATTTCCAATGGTAAACTTAACTGCTTTTTCGACGTTACTTTACCAGCTAATCAAAAATAGGAAAGCCTTGAACTCCTTCCACTAAATTTAGTTAGTATTAAGATTCTTTTACAGGGAGAGCAGTGGAGCTGACGCTGAAATCATTAAGTATTTCATTATATCATAGCTAGTCTCACTGAACTCTTCTGAACTCTACATGTCATGTGTGGTCTGGCGTCTCCTTGCCAGCAACAGGTCCCAGGTTCAAACTAGTCAATTCCCTAAAAAAAAAAAAAAAAAAAAAAAAAAAAAAAAAAAAAAAAAAAAAAAAAAAAAAAAAAAAAAAACACGCTCAGAGCGTCGTTGCGCGAAAGTGGTAGGGAGACACAACTTAGAACAAACAGACACCACGCAGAATGTTAGAGTTCGAATCCTGCCTCGGGCATGGGTGTGTGTGATGTTCCTAGGTTAGTTGGGTTTAAGTAGTTCTAAGTCTAGGGGACTGATGACCTCAGATGTTATGTCCCATAGTGCTTAGAGCCATGTGAACCATTTGAATCAGATTCAAATTTCATAAAAAAAATCTCGCCACATCGAAAATCTCCGACTTTTTTAATGACTACCACCTCAGATCGTGTGTCACAGCCGTGGCACTGTCTCCCACGTTACGCTATAGTACAAAACGAGCTGCCCACTTCGAATATTTTCGATGTCCTTTTTAATTCTGGTAATGATACCACACTGTAGAGAAATATTCTAGCAGAGGACGTACAAGCGTAGTGTAGACAGTCCCATCAGTGGATTTCTTCCATCTTCTAAGTGTTCTGCCAGAAAACGTTTTTGGTACGTCTCCCCTGCAGTGTTATGTATCTGATAGCTCCAATTTCAATTGTTTGTAATTGTTATCCGTAGGTATTTACTTGCATTGACAGCATTTAAATTTATGTCATTAATCGTGTAACCGAAATTTATCGGACTCCTTTTAGTACACGTGTGGAAGACTTCACACTTTTTATTATTTACAGTCAGCAATACAGATTTCTTACCTAAATCATTTTGCAAATGGATTTCATCTTCTGATGGCTTTACAAGACGGTAAATGACAGCATTATCTGCAAACAGTCTAAGATGACTGGTGACATTGTCTTCTAAAACTTTCATATAGATTACGAACACCACAGGACCTCCTACATTTCCTTGGGGAATGTCAGATATCACTTCCATTTTACTCCGTGATTTTCCGTATGTTGCTACGAACTCTGAGCTTTCTGATGGGAAATCACGAACCCAGTCGTACAATTGAGACGATACTCAACTGTCACGCAGATTGACTAGAAGTCGCTTGTGAGGAACGCAAATCCAAAAATATGGAATAAATTCGAGATCCCCTGTCGACAGCACTTTTTACTTCATGAGAACAAAAAACTAGTTGTGTTGCACAAGAACGATGTTTTCTAAATCCGTACTGGGTAAGCGTCATTCGATTATTTTCTTCGAGGTAACTCATAATGTTCGAGTACAATACTCGTTGCAAAATCCTACTACAAATCGACGTCAGTGGTTTGGGTCTGTAATTCGTCAGATTACTCACATTGCCTTTCTTAAGTGTGACCTGGGCAACTTTCCAATTATTAGGTACGGATCTTACGTCGTGCGAGTAGTTGCCTATGATTGACACATGGAGCTATTATATCAGCATGCTCTGAAAGGAGTCTAACAAATATATAATCTGGAAGACGTGTCTTTATTAAGTCATCTGAGTTCCTTTGCTACATTGAGGATATCTACTTGTAAGTTGCATATACTGCCAGCAGTTCTTTATTCGAATTCTGCAGAATTTATCTTGTTCGACAGTGAAATTTCAGAAAAATGCATTTAGTAACACCACTTTAATGGCACTGTCATCGGAAACATTAACATCGTTATCTCGTAGTGAAGCCATTGACTGCGATTTGCCAGCAGTGCGGCGAGGAAGACAATTTAGCGAGCGCAAGCCTGCCTTCTCAAATACACCGCTCCAGTATTCTCACTAAATTTACTATGAAAATGAAACAATATCGCATAGCGATATGTGACAATAATATCATGACAGTAACGTCACACTTTTTTTGGACAACTGTTCCATTTTTACTGCAGCGTTGTTTGCTCTTATCAGGGCACCGTGTGTGTCTGGCAACATGGAATCTCTAAATCTCTTGTATGCTCTGGTTATCTCAGAGCTCACCAGAGCCTCTGTGTGCTGTACACGTTCCGCCCTTTAGCACAACGAATCCAGGAATGCCTTCACTTGCTCGCTGATGCTGGCACTAATTTGTCATTCGTATGGGTTCCTGGACATGTTGGCATGTCGCGGAATGAGGCTGCTGGCGCTGCTGCCAATGCTATAAAGCTACTTCGCACATGTTTTAGCAAATCCGTCACCTCAGATGATATCTGTGTTGCTTCACCTAGGAACTTCCTATCACTCTGACACGAATGCTGCTCATCTATCTATGGAAGCAAACTTAGGGTGGCTAAATTCCTCCTTGCGGCTAGGGCATCTTGCGGCGAAGAAATAATTTTAATTGAGCTTTACTGCCTTCGTCGCCTGTTAAGCGGCGACTCCACATCACTTTGCACTCTAACGAACTTTCATAGCGCGCTCCTTTATAACCAAAAGACAGTTTTCAAACCCTTTACATTTTAATATACATTTGTTATCTGAGCTATCCAAGGTTTTAGCAGGCTGTAGAAGTTTTTCTTCTATTCAGCCGTTGTGGAAACGTTGTGAAGCTGATTAATGGCCTGTCATCTGTTACATTACCAGATGCCAAGTTTGTCTTATTTGCAGATGATACAAACATTACAATAAATAGTAAATCAAATATAAATTCAGAAAGGGCAGCTAATAAAATTTTTACTGACATTAATAAGTGGTTCATAGCCAATTCACTGTCATTAAACTTTGAATAGACCACTATATGCAGTTCAGAACTTCCAAGAGATTTCCTTCTAGTGTGTATATAAAATATGGTGGCATGGAAATAAGAGAAATTGAGAGTGTAAAATTCTTGGGATTACAACTTGATAATAAATTCAGTTGGGAGCGACACACTAACGAACTGCTAAAGCACCTAAACAAGTCTGTGTTTGCAATGCGAATGATGTCCGACATAGGAGATATAAATAAAAAAAACTGGCATATTTTGCTTATTTTCACTCCATTATGTCATATGGTATCATATTTTGGGGTAACTCCACAAACCGAGGAAAATTTTTTAGAGTACAGAAGGGTATAAGACTAATGTGTAGTGTAAATCCAAGAACATTATATCGAAACCTATTCAAAGAACTGGGCATACTAACCACAGCTTCTCAGTATATTTATTCCTTAATGAAGTTTGTTGTAAATAATGCATCTCTTTTTCGAACTAACTGCTTAGTACACAGTATCAATACTAGGAATAAGAACAACATACATAAAGATTTAAAATCACTTACTCTTGCCCAGAAAGGAGTCCAGTATTCAACAACGCATATTTTCAATAAGTTACCAGCAACCATTAAGAGTTTACTTTCAGACACAATTTAAACATAATTTAAAAGAGTTTTTGGTAGCCAACTCCTTGTATTCCATCCATGAATTTCTCAACAAGCGCAGTAGACCATTTTAATGAAAATTAATTGTACTTTAATTTTTGACAATACTTGGTTGTAACAGCCAAGTAACTACCTACTGCGTGAATGATGGATGCATGGAAAGCAGATGTAAGTCTTAAGTCTGTAAATAGTGGAAGTTTAATTTTAAATCTTGTACATAATTTGACTGTTCTTAACTGAGGATCATTGAAATGGATAATTTACTTTAATTTTTGACAATACTTGGTTGTAATAGCTAAGTAACTAGCTACTGTGTGAATGATGGACTTAACGAAAGCAGATGTAAGTATTAAACATGTGAATATTAGAAGTTTGTTTTAATTCATGTACATAATTTTACTGTTTATTGACTGAGGAGCATTAAAATTAATGAAACTGAAGTTTCTCTAATTTCATTTTTGTAATGTGATTATCTGACATATTTCACACCCAGGGGGATCCCCTCTTTGTGGGTCTATGGAATGAATAATTAATCTAATCTAAAGATTAAACTTTCGACCGAGGACACCGGTTTCTGTAGAAACTCATACCGATCGGTCTCTTAAGAAAGAGGGTTGTTGTAATTATTAGTTTTACCTTTCTACCATGTTTGTTGCTCTGTAACTAGAGTTCTTGATTCACTCTCATTATTAGCTATAGCTTTACCACCCATTAATTCTTCTTAGGCGCCTATGTGGCAAGTAACTTCAAGGACCTAGGAATGCTTTCTTTAGAAAATGTATTATTTTAAGTATGATATGGTGGCTTACGACCTTAGCTATTTTGTGTCTTAAACTCCTCCCCCACCCCCCCACCCCCACCCCACTAAAAAAGATAATTACACTTTGGGTCACTGGACGGTTGCACCGAGGTGTTTTACTGTGGTCAGTGTTTCTGTGGATTTATGATCAGTCACGTAATCAAACAATATCGGTTCTGGAACTTACTGACAGGTCAGAACTGTGTACCGGACTGGGAATCGAATCCGGGACCTTTGCCACCTTTGCCATCTGCGGGAAAGTGTTCTACCAACTATGCTATACAATCAAGAAACAGAACCGGTCCTGCTGCAAACTGAAATATTTTGGAAACGATCTTCCAGGCTGTGACTAAGCCATGTCCCTATAATATCCTTTCTTCCAGGAGCACTAGTTCCGTGAGGTGTGCGGAAGAACTTCTGTGGAGTTCGATACGTAGAAGATCAGGACCTGGCGGTAATAAACTGTCAGGAAGGATCGCGATGTGAAGTTCGGAATGCAGGAGATGAGGAACTGGCGGAAGTAAAGCTGTGAGGAAGGGTCGTCAGTCGTGCTTGTGCTCGAGTACCGGTATGGCGTACACTTCTAATCTGGCAAGAAGTTTCACATCAGCGCACTCTCCGCTGCAGATGGCATTCTGGCTTATTGCATCTCTTTGCCTTTTTATGACCACTACTTAACATACATTTAAGTTCAGGGTCAATTGCCAGTACTTGAACCACTCTTCCTCTGGTCTACATGAATTTCGTTACCGTCTTTTGTAGTTGCAACCATTCTAATGACAACAACATCGTCCGTGAACCGTCTGCCGCACCTCCCGACGTTGTCCACTAGATCATATACATGGTGGTCCATTGATCGTGACCGGGCCAAATATCTC